>NW_009648358.1:459297-473989 GCF_000708025.1 Charadrius vociferus
CTGCACTGACTCACCTTCCTCCCCGGGCAGCTGCTGTGCCATGCCAGGGAGTGGTCGGCATGCACAGCCCGCGCTGGTGGGTGTGATTGGCACTGGCCAGCTGTGGTTAATCGTTGCCCGTTTCCAAAAATTTCTTTCTAGTTCTGGGAGGTCATCAGCGATGAGCACGGCATCGACCCCACGGGCAGCTACCACGGGGACAGCGACCTGCAGCTGGAGAGGATCAATGTCTACTACAATGAAGCCACCGGTAACGCCCCTCTGTAATGAGCTTCCCGGCCCGGAGCCGCTGGGGAGGGGGGCGGGGAGGGGACAGCCAGGGTGTCCCCGGTGCATCCTGCTGTGGGGGCTGTGCCCCAGACCTCCCTGCATCGGGTGACATCCTGGCTCAGCTTTAACAGCTGCTTTGTATTCCTGTCCCTGACTGCCTCCTCCCAAATTCCCTCACCCTCTGTACCCTCGGCAGCGAATTGCGGGGAGGCGGAAGGGAGCACAGCAGGGCTGCTGTGACACCGGCTGTGGGGCTGTAACACTGGTGCTGGTTCCTCCCACAGGCAACAAGTACGTCCCCCGTGCCATCCTGGTGGACCTGGAGCCCGGCACGATGGACTCTGTGCGCTCCGGCCCCTTTGGACAGATCTTCCGGCCCGACAACTTTGTCTTTGGTGAGTGAGTGTGGGATGGAGGAGCCCCGAAGCAGGACCTCCCTGCACAGAAAGGGCTCAGAGGGACTGTTGCCAGTGACCTGGGGAACCTGAATCCCAACAGCACAGTGGGGGTGGGAGTGAGGGCTGAGGGGCGAACCCCACGGGGCAGGAGAAGTGGGATCATCTCTGTTCGTTCCCGGGGCGCTAACATGGCACCTTGCTGCTTGTCCGATGCTGTAGGTCAGAGTGGGGCTGGCAACAACTGGGCCAAGGGGCACTACACGGAAGGCGCTGAGCTGGTGGACTCTGTCCTGGATGTGGTGAGGAAGGAGTCGGAGAGCTGTGACTGCCTCCAGGGCTTCCAGTTGACCCACTCGCTGGGCGGCGGCACGGGCTCTGGGATGGGCACCCTCCTCATCAGCAAGATCCGGGAGGAGTACCCCGACCGCATCATGAACACCTTCAGCGTCATGCCCTCCCCCAAGGTGTCGGACACGGTGGTGGAGCCCTACAATGCCACCCTCTCTGTGCACCAGCTGGTGGAGAACACGGATGAGACCTACTGCATCGACAACGAGGCCCTGTATGACATTTGCTTCCGCACCCTGAAGCTGACCACTCCCACGTACGGGGACCTCAACCACCTGGTGTCGGCCACCATGAGCGGCGTGACCACCTGCCTTCGCTTCCCCGGCCAGCTGAACGCCGACCTGCGCAAGCTGGCGGTCAACATGGTGCCTTCTTCCGGGGCCGCATGTCCATGAAGGAGGTGGACGAGCAGATGCTCAACGTGCAGAACAAGAACAGCAGCTACTTTGTGGAGTGGATCCCCAACAATGTGAAGACGGCCGTCTGCGACATCCCCCCGCGTGGCCTCAAGATGTCTGCCACCTTCATTGGCAACAGCACGGCTATTCAGGAGCTCTTCAAGAGGATCTCGGAGCAGTTCACGGCCATGTTCCGGCGCAAGGCTTTCTTGCACTGGTACACCGGCGAGGGCATGGATGAAATGGAGTTCACGGAGGCCGAGAGCAACATGAATGACCTGGTCTCCGAATACCAGCAATACCAGGACGCCACTGCTGACGAGCAGGGGGAATTTGAAGAGGAAGGAGAGGAGGATGAGGCGTAAAGTTGGAATGGGTAGGAGTTAAGTATAGTCTGAGCAGGCAAGTGTTCATTGAGAGGAGGAATCTGTGCAGTTGTGCTGAAGCATGCATTTTTTAATTTGGTGCTCTCCACTGTTGCTTCTGTCAGCAGTTTTGTATCCTTGACTGTCCAGTGTAACAGTAGTTGCAAAAATACTTCAGAGTCTTCTGTCGAAATGGTTAACTTCTCAAACATAAAGGCTTTTTGTGTCCTAAACTGTCTCCTCTGCCTTATTTCTCTCTAGATCAAGAAAGTAACTCTTGTGTAGTTTTCTGTAGCTTCACTCCTCAGTTTGATCCTTAGCCTCATTGAAAGGTTAAACTCAATAAAACAAGATTTCCGTAGCCATGGATTTGGCAGCGTGAGTAAACAGCAGTTGCTCAGCTTAAGATGGTAGCTAACTTACGGATACTGGGGGTTCACTGTTAGACACTCCCGTGTGTAACAGCTGATAGATTGTTGGGGGAAAAGCTGCCTTAACTAATAGAAACAAGACACTGCACTTGAGAATCCTGCAACTCCTATTTATGGACATACGTGGTAGTGAGGTCAGTGAGAAGGTATTGAATGCCACATTACAAGCTGTCAAGACTGATTTGACGGGATAGCTGCAGGATTCCCCGCTGCCATTAAGCAGCTCTTGTTTAACTTGTTCAGGGCCTATACTACATGCAACTGGGTGGCTGCCTGTGATTTTTCTTGGTCCTGAACTGTCCTGTCTCCTCCAACCCTCTCTGTGAAAAGTTCATACAGAGAAGCATGGGTCTGTACTAGTAGACAGGTTGAACTTTATTAAGAACCTGAACTTTCTTGTCAGGCATAAAATTCTTGAGTGTTTCCCAAAAATAGCAACTAAGCTGCCCCTAACTGTAAAGGGATTGACTCCTCAGGGCAATCAATTACCTTTAGGAGATAAGATGTGATGGGTGGATTTCTAGATAACATGGCTCAAAAGTCTGCCTAGAGCAGACTCCTACTCTTGGAGTAGTCTGGTAAATACCCTGCCAATAGCTGTCTCCCAGGTCCAAGTTTATGTGTTTACAGGGCTGTTCTTGTTTGGTGCTCTCTGTCCCTGCAGCAGGCAATGGAGCTCTACCCAGGCAGGTGCGAGCAGTGCAGCAGCACTCTGTCCTGCATCTTGGTGAAGGTAAGTGTGGCTTCCTTACAGTGAGCAAGGGGGGAAATTGTCTTGTATGCTTAAAGGATGTAAGAATCCTGAGTGAGCCTATGATGCAGTTGTCAGTAGTTATAAGGCCTATTGAGACTTTTCTTACTCCTTAAAAAAAAAAAAAAAAATCCCCCACGGAGTACAGCAGCTACCCAGCATGTAAGCTTAGTCCTTAGTTCACCTAAACACTACATAGGGGAGTGCTCCTGTACTAAAAGAAGTGTTTCTTTGAGAACTGCTACCAGTGCTACAATTACTGTGGTCCTTCCTGCTCTGAAAGAGCTGGTATCCACGTGCAACCTCTTTTTGTGATCCTTTAATGAAATGCTTGCAAGGCATTACTGGAATAAAGACTTAAAAGGGAGCTACTGTGCATGACTAATCTTGCTCGTTTTGGCTCTGTTAATTGACCACTGCCTGCAGACACTGCTCTGAGCGTACCCTGTTTCTTTGCTGATGGGCTTATTATCCTACCGTGAGATCCTCGATGGTCTGCAGGACAACAAGCACTTGCTAAAGCTTTTTTTCTCTCATCTGTGCTTCATTTCTGGTGTTCACCCCGTAAAGAGGGATGAGAAGCACTTAAACTGCCTGAACTGCCAGTAAACAAATACAACTGTATATACCCGCAGTAGTACTTGTGTTTCTTAGCACTTGAGCAGTTCTAGGATTAAGCATTAAGTAAATTGAGGTTGTTGTAGTAACTGAGTTACTACATGCTGCCCCAGGCCCTCTGGGGGGGAAAAAACAGCTTATCCAGTTGTCAAAGTAACCTTCCCTTGAAATTACCTAGCTGGGTTGCACTGGAAGCTGTTTATCATATAGCTTTGTTTGTAAAGCTGAGAAGGAGAGCCAGCAAACGAACTCGAAGATGAGAACCCAGTCTTTGATAGTAAAGATCTTCCTTTCTGCCATGGGACTGTAGCAGGTTTCACTAGTGTTCAGCATGTCTAGCTTCTAATTCTTAGTGTAATTACACTCTGTCTCTAGCTAACCTTTAAATATAGCTACCCAAGTGACACATTTTGGTTACAGCTCCCTTGCTAGAAAGTAGGCCGCCATCCTACATTGCTTGCTGTTGTTTGTGTTCTGTTTTTTCTAGAGGCAGAGAAACCATAAATAGAGATACTCTAGACAGAAACATGTCCTTTCATAAATCCTACACAACTTATTTGCCAGTCATAATCATTATAAAAAAAAATTAAAAATCAAACCATCATTTCAGTGGGAGTTGAGGGAAATGCAGGAAAAGGGGATACTGAAAAATTTAAAGGGGAGGTTCAAAACTGCTTGGTAGGAACAGTAAGTCAACTATAAGGGAGGGTGAGTCTTATACTGGGCCTGGGGGCTGCAGTACTATTTTTTTCCTGTTGGATCTTTGCACTTTAGCTGTATCCATCATCCAGGAGACCACTCACTGCAAAAACTGGAGACTGACTGCTGTATGCCAAACAACAAACAGATGTCTTAGCAAGTGCTCATGGTTGCACTTTTTCTGTTTCACAGATAAAGCAGAACCACTGAAAGGATTTCAGATTAAGTAATCTGACTGCCTTAACCCGTACTGGGTGTTGATTTGTATTTGTCCATGTGATGAACAACACCTCTAAGGCTAAAGGTCCTGCAGGAGGCATCCTGTCTGGAAGAAATGAGGGTAGATAGCACAGGCTTAACGGGGTGCAGCTTAAGCCACTTACGATGACTCATTTGTGTTGAGATAGAAGTTACTAATATCAAGTAACATATTTTTGTTTCAACATATCAACGGTGGCCTGTGGGGAGGCATTTTCCTGTGCTGACAATTAGAGCTGGCAGTGTTGAGGAAGGGAACAATCTCTTTTTCTGTTCCATTTGTTTAACGTGTGTCATTTTTAAGCACATTAGCAAAATTTCTTGACCAAGGCAAATGACTCAATGTTTGTCCACTGCTAGGTGCAAGACAGTAAAGCTAAATAAGGCTGTAAAAACAGCTAGGTACTATGTAGGTTTAATTTAAATAGAAATGGGAAGAGGTGTAGCACTTAGATGCCACTTCTCCTAATTTCCCTTCCCTGTTTAGTCCTAGGACTTCAGGCTAAGCTATTGTACCAACAGTGTCATGGAAGGATAGTCCAATATGTGGTCTGGTTCTTCAAAGCACTTAAATACCTGTTGAGGACATAGGCTTACATCTGTTTTCCAGCAGGTGCTTTTCAGTCTGTCAAGTGGGAGCAATAATGATGCTCCTCTTCCCAACATATGCGAGGTGCCCATATACATCAGAAACTGGGTGACATTGAACATACAATGGTCCCAGTGAGGCCCATCCTGTTGACAGGTGTATCTTTCTGGAAGGCATGTAGGTGAAGAACACAGTAAACCAAAGTAGCAATAGGATTTCTAACTTGAAGAAAGAAAGGGATCCACATCTTTCGTCTCTTCTCCAGCCAATTCTCTGCAAAAAATGGGGCAAACCCCTAATCTTCCATGCAAGGAAATCTGCTCATGGATTATATTATCACATGCTGCATACTTCGAAAGAGCATAGCGCTAGTAGGTCCTTCTAGGTATCTGTGCAAATACGATGTTCTTAAAGAAACCACAGTGGACTGACACAGACCTTACGGGACAGTGCTGCCATGCACTACTGCAAAACACAGCTCTGGTACCCGGAGGGACTGTGGCAGAGTGGGGCAAGAGGGACAAGTTTTCTTATCTCACCAGAAAGAACTGGGGCATCTAGCAATGCTCTCCACACCAGAAAGAATTCTCACTGTGCTTCCTCATCTTTTGCCCCTCCCAGTAAGCCCCAGGACAGTGTTATGTGTAAGATCAGGATGAACCCTGGTACTGGCTTTAAGTAGGGCAAGTTTCATGGTTCTTCCATTGAAATCACTTTTCCTCCCCAAAAAACCCAAACCATACCTCGTTGTCTTACTACGTTTTTTAAAGAAGCGCTGTTAAACTATATGAAATTCTGCTTCGCAGTGGGAGGTTCTTCAATTATTGCTTTCTGGTTAATGAGGCCTAATATTTTTGTTTGCTAAAGCTATGAGGAGATAAAATCCTCTCTGGAGAAATCATGTGACTACCCCGTATATTTGGGGCACACCCTTTCTCCCAAGGGATGTTATTCTACTTTCCCGTTACACGTTGAAGTGAAATGAACACATACTTTTAGGGACTGTTCAGATGCGGTAGCCTGCCTGGGAGCTGTAGGTAACGCTGTTTCCCTGAACTTGGTCATTGTAGGGGAGGCACTGTTTTCTCACTTACAAATAATCCCCTCCTCAATCTTCCCCTGCATTTTTCAGCTGTGTCTACATTTGCACAGAACAAAGCTCGTGACTCTTTTGATGTGCCCGAGGTAATCCAAGTAAGGTTATCTTTTCCCCCTTTTATTTTTCAACTCAAACCTTTATAAATAAGTATTAGGAGCTAATCTTGTATGTGACTAAAACAAGATTTTTGAGAATTTTCCCCCTTCCAATCTAAAATTCATTCATGCTAAGCACCTGCCTTTTGATACTCCAGCAATCACCTGTCCTGGCCTGTTTCTTATTTATTAAGATGGGAAAGAGCCAACTATGGGATCTCAGATACTTCCATTTTAGATGGTTGTTATCTTTACCTTGCCTACATGAAAATTCAAAATGGAAGCATTTGGTCACAGGAAAGTGCCTGAGGCCATGGTGCATTTTGGAAAATGACATTTCTTGGTCCTGACTCTACTGGACGCTTGTCCAGCTGGAGCCCTCTGAGCATTTGAAGCTGAGGAGCAGGGAGGGTATCAGGGCAGCTGTGAAAGCCTGTGTCATGTCCCCAGCCTCAGCCATCCTGCCGGCAAAGGACACAGTGCAGGTGACAGCTCTTTCCTCTCCCTGAGCAGTTTAACAAGAAGCGAACTGTTTCCCTGCTCCTAGCTTCAATCCCATTTCAAGTATTTTATTTGTGAATCTGCCAGAAAGAAAAATGGTGTCTTTTTGAAGTCTGTGTATAAGAAGGCTATCTATTTACAGTATCTACGTAAAAAAAAATTAAATAATTTAAGAGTAGGTCATTCCTTCCTCTCCACTCAAAGTCATTTTTCCCTTACGGGCAGAATTCCACTCGTAAGGGAGGAAATCAAGTTAGCTTTGTTAAATTCTTGTTTATTAACCTTTGATTCTTGTAGGGCAGAGATTTTCTAACTGGTCTCAATTTATCCATATGTCATCTTTTATAATCAGATTATTTTTCTCGCTTGGCTTCCCTGGTAAGTTTAAGGCATATTTTCTTTTCTTTTTGGCAAGAATGCCTCTATCACTGCAAACAGAAATGTTAATAACAATCCAGCTTAAGCAGAATGTGAAAACACTTGCTCCAGAGGATGAAATGGCTACCCTGGCAGAGGCCGTGTAGCTTTTTCAGTAGAGAGTTCTCTATTGTTCTGCACTGAAAAATGTTTCCACGTTTTCCATGAAGGTAATAGAAAGATACTTTCTGCCTTCATAGTGAATAATTAAACAGGGTTTTCAAACAGAATTCAAATGGTCTCACGACAAGCTTTACAAACATTAAATGAAATTCAAGCGTTGACTTCTTACAGTCTGCTTCTCTGCATCCAGCATAATGCTGGTCTTATAATTAATAAATTAATTGGGTTTTGGAAATTCCAGCTATGATTCCAGCTCCACCCTAGCAGGCAGGGAGAAAGAGCAAGCTTGGATCAGAAATTTCCATGGCACGGAGAAAAATGCCACTTGTCAGAAGTGAGTAGCTCCATGCCTGGGCTGATTCAGTATCCTTAAGCTGCTAAAAAGGGTGGTCCTGTTCCCTTTGTCCCTCTCCAGGTGCTACCTTTGTGTTATTTCCCTTAGGCAGCTCCAGGGCATGTCTGACCCCTCTACCAGTCAGTTCAGCTCCCTAAACTCCACAGTTAGGGACAGTAAACTGAAGGTGGGGAATAAGCTTTTTCTTGGATCCAGGAGTGTGCCGGAGAGAGACCTGATGCAAAGGAGGAGAAAAGGCAGGCAGCTGGAAGCAGGAGAGAGCAGAGCAAGCTGTTTGGCCCATCCGGCTACCTAGCGTGATGGCACCCTGAACTCTCCCACGGGGCACCTGGGGGATTTTAAACAACGTACATTGAATTCCACCAGAAACTACTGCATCTCTTAGCAGACATTGCAAGATGAAGTTTAGAGTTTGCTCGTGTCAGTTTGAGTTACAAGTAACTATCGGATTGCAAGATAAAGCAAGGAGGCTGAGGAACAAAAGAAATGGTGACCAGCAGATCAAAGTTTCTATCTGTGCCTTGTTGATGATGACATGCAGGAAATAAGCTACCCTGGAAAAACATGATATCAGCATTTCCTTTATGTTGATGCTGGAATCTTACTCACCTCTTGACTGCAGGACCCAGTTTGTAAAGATGGCAGACATGTTTCATCTACTTATTTCCTCTATTTCTCATATTTCATCTGAGCGATCTTAAAAGGTAGATGCAGCCTGGATGGGGGCAGGAGCCATCTGGCTGCTACCCATCACATCTGGTGTGCCAAGCGGAAAAAATGAGAGGCTGCATTGTTTTGCCTTTCTTCTCAGTAAATCGCTGCCTGATGATGATCAACATATTTTTCCCTTTCTGGAGTCATTTTGCAACATGTGATCGTGTTTATTATGGTAACTTTGGAAGTCAGATGAGTGGGGTTCTCTTTGCTGTGTCCTGTACAACCACATCCACAGAAATTCCTGACTCTTAGAGGTTGTAATCTAAGCTATGGAGGGAAACTGTAGGGTATGGAAGAAATATTAGGTTCATGAGGAAACAATTCTTCCCTCAAAGGGGGCATGGGTCATTTTAGAATTGACAGTGCCCTAAATTTCTCCATAACGTGATGTTCTTTCACATGCTTGTCCTCCCTCCTCTTTTGTTCTTGGCCAAACACACAAACCCTCAGGTACAATAAACACAAGTACATGGAATTCCAGAATGAAACTGCTTTTGCTCATTCATAAAAGCATGCTCAGCACTGTAGTATTTAATTGCTTCTAGTGCCTGCAGTGGGTTGTAATTTTGAAATAAAAACAGATTTTCCTTTCTGCTATTTTATTACTAGAATTAAAAATACCTTCACGATTATTCCACCCTCTTGCTGGCAGAAATATTCTTCTATCTTAATGCACATTGCAAACGATTAAGCATCAGGTTCCAAAGGTGAACTCAGACGGTCCACGTCAGGTGGGAATATCGTAGTCACCAGGTAGGAGGCAAACAATAAGCTAATGAACAGAGCCTGCTCATTTGAGTACCAACAGAACGGCTCAAAGAGTCATGTAGCCTCTGATATACATGCCTGAGAAATACATGACGTCACCCATCACAAATAAGTGAGAAAAAAGCCATAGGCAGACATTTTGTATGCCTGAGCAGCTTTCACATTTGTACGTTCACAATTCTTTTTTCGAACAATGGGAAATTACAGAAAGACATGAAAATGCTGTGGGATCCCTGTTGCCTCTCTTGTGCATCCATCGCCTGGGCTCCGTCGTTGCCTTGGAAACTGGGAAGGTAGGGTTTGATGCAGGCAGGGTAGGGTTTGATGCAGGCAGGGAGTAGGCTGCAGCGCTGCCGGCAGAGTTTTGGCTGCCGAGTTCCTGGGCACCTGCACTGCCTTTGTATGAATGGGAGAGTTTTGACTTTCATTTGTAAGTCTGAACATTTAGAATTTATGCAGCTATATTAAAAAATACAATAGGGAACTCCCATATCTATTTAAAAAGCATCGATGGCTTTTTGTTAAAGTGTTCGCCAAAATGTAGGATTCTGAATCGATATTTAAGTAATTGACATTTAATTTGCTTCACTGTGTGTTCATGGATGCTTGGCATTGCTGTAGATGAGGGCAGTTACTAGACACGTAAACATGTACCTCCCTTTAGGTACTCTGTTTTAAAACCTGAAGCTATACCCGCCAAAAATGGGTCTCTACAACGAGACCAGTCCTATAGCATCCAAGAATTAGATAGTTTCCTAATAGAAGCTCAAAATCCTTAAAGGAATAACCCTAAAGCTTAGGAAGCCACATCATGCATGTGGGCAGAAGGTATGATGGCAAGGAGTGTCCAGGTGCCTTCAGGAGGCGAGCAAGAATGCTTCAAGCTGGTCCTTTGCAGATTGCCAGGAATACTTTGGCACACCAAAAGCTCTTCAGTGCCTGTGTGGATCCCACAGAGATGCCAGAGATGCAGTTGTGTTGCCGTACCAGCAGTATTGAGAAGACGTAACTGCCTACTGCTGCCCGAATGGGCGGGTTATGCCTACAGCAAGTAGAAATGTGTATGCACGAGTTGTGTGAGCAATAACAAAGACTGTCTGTGATTAAGTATTGCAGAAATTTGTCAAAGGAAAACACTGACAACAGCCAGGATTTAAAGAACACAAAATTCAAGAGAAGTTGGTGAAAAGACCTCACTCAGTGCCAGCACAATTCTGGATATGTTGTGATTGCAAAAGCCATGTGTTGCAAAGCTTGAGCCAGTCCACGCTCGTGACATTTCCCAGCAGCTGAGGTTTCTGCACCAGGGCAGAAAAAGAGCCACAGATCATGAGCAAGTCAGTTCACTGGAGCAAACTGAGAGCCACTTTTGCAAATATGGCCAAAATATTTTCCCAAGGTCACAGCAGCCAAATGCCAGACAAAGATACAGTACTTCTTTAGCCGCTAGTGTTTCCTGCAGTAGATGAAAAAAATGAGTGTAACTGGTGACACTATGCATCAATTTATATTGTGTTAAGCACAGCTAACCTGAGTAATATGTAAACAATCCTGTCCATTCTGGCTGTAATTACCTTTCTTCTTGATAGCGGTAATGATCTACCACATTAATTATTACCTCACCTTAGCAAAAATCTTCTGGTTTTGTAGCTGTTATAATTGCAATTGAACGTTATAGCGTACTGCGGCACCAAGACCCATAAACCATCAGTCCGGTGTTGCTGGTCACACACAGACTCCTGCTCCTTTCTCTCCTCTTCACAGAATTGTTGAGGCTGGATGGGACCTCTGGAGATCATCTAGCCCAGTCCTTCACTTAGCCTGCGAGGGTCAGCTAGAGCAGATTGATCAGGGTTGTGCCTACTTGGGTTTTGAATATCTTCAAGAACAGAGACTCCACAACCTCTCTGGGCAACCTGTGCCAGAGCAAAGAAGTTTGGGTTTTTTCTTATATTTATATGGAATGTCTTGTTTTTTGGTTTGTGCCCATTGCTTCTCCTCCTGTCACTGGGCACCACTGAGAAGAGCCTGGCTTCATCTTCTTTACTCCTTTCTATCAAGTATTTATGTAGACGGATAAGATTCCCCAGAGGCTTCTCCAAGACAATCACTCCCAGCTCGCAACCTCTCCTCATATGACAGGTGCTCCAGTTCTTTAACCACCTTTGTGGCCCTTCATTGGACTCAGTCCAGTATGTCCATCTCTCTCTTGTACTGGGGAGCCCAGAATCGGACCCAAAACTCCAGATGTGTCTCACCACAACTGATTCCTCTCCTTGACCTGCTGATAATGCTCCTCATGATACAGCCCAGGATGCTGTTGGACACCCTTGCTGCAAGGACATATTGCTGAATCTTGTTCAACTTTGTGTCCACCAGGACCCCTAGTTCCTTTTCTGCCAGACTGCTTTTCATCTGGGTGGCCCCCTGCCTGTACTGGTGCCTGGAGTTGCTCCTCCCCAGGTGCAGGACTTAGCAAGGACTTCTTGTTGAACTGCATGAAGTTCCTGTCAGACGATTTCTCCAGCCTGTTGAGGTCCCTCTGGATGGCAGCATGACCCTCTGCCCTATCAGCTACTCCTCACAGTTTTATATCATCAGCAAACTTGCTGAGGGTGAACTCTCTTACCATATAAGTCATTAATGAAGATGTTAAACAGTGTTGGCCCCAGGATCAATCACTGGGATACACCACCAGTGGCTGGCTTCTGAACTTTGTGTTGCTGGTCTCAAGCCCTTCAGCCTGATGGTTCAGCCAGTTTTCACTCCATCTCGCTGTCCATTTATCTAGGCCGTTCCTCATCAGTTTGCCTATGGGGATGTTATAGGAGACGGTTCAAAAGCCTCCACAAAATAAACAATGCTAACTGCTCTTCCTTCATCTACCAAGCCAGTCACTTTGTTGTAGGAGGCTACCAAGTTGGTCAGGCACGATTGTCCCTTTGTAAATACAGGGTGACTACTCCCATTCACCTTCTTGACCTCAATATATTTGGAAATGGTTTTCAGCAGAATTCATTCCATCATACCTCAGCTTTTTCCGTGTCCCTTTGCCACAGAATGTGTCCCCTGCCATATTCAGTAGTGGGTCCGTATTTTCCCCTAGACTTCCTTTTGCTGCAGATTGCTGCTGCTGTAGAAGTCCTTCTCATTGTCCTTCATATCCTTTGTTTTGACTTTCCTAACCCTGCACACTAGGACAGTGACTCTATGTTGCTCCTGGATCACCTGACCCTACTTCCGCCTCCCGAATTACTCCTTTTTATGTTTCTGTCTACTCGGGAGTTCCTTGTTCATCCATACAGGCCTCCTGCCACCTTTGCTTGATTTCCTGCTTGCTAGCATGGACTATTCTTGAGGCTGGAGGAGGTGATCCCTTGAAGTCAACCAGCTCTGCTGGACTCTTCTTCTCTCCAGGACCATCTCCCATAGGATTCTTCCAGGCAGATACCTGGAGAGGCTAAAGTCTGCTCTCCTGAAGACCAGAGAACTGTGATCTTGCAATTTGCCTTATTCCCTTCTATCAGGATCTTGAAGTCCACCATCTCATGCTTACTGCAGCCAGGGCTGTCCTGAGCCTTCACAACCCTGATCACTTACTCCTTGCTTGTATTTGTCAGGTCCAGCAGAGTGTCTCCCTTTTGGACTCCTTAATATCTGTGTCAGGAAGTTATCACCAATACACTCCACAAAATTCCTGGATTGCTTGTACCCTTCTGTGTTGTCCTACAGCAAATATTGGGGAGGTTGAAGTGCCCCTTGAGGACTAGGGCCTGTGAATGTGAGACTTCTTCCAGTTGTCTGAAGGTCTTATCTACTTCTCTTCCTGATCAGGAGGTGTTTAGCAGACACCCACCACAACATTGCACACATTGGTTTTGCCCACTAATCCTGGCCCTTTAGGTCTCACTTGGCTGGCTCATCATCCACCCCCAGGCAGAGCTTTGTCCATTTCTGCTGCACTCTGGCACAAAGGGCAACTCCCCTTCCTCACCTTCCCAACCTGTCCTTCCTAAAGGGCCTGCATCCCTCCATTGCAGCACTCCAGTCGTGTGAGCTATCCCGCCATGTCTTTGTGATCCCAGTGGGACCATAGCCATGACACCGCAGGCAGATCTCTCAACTCGTCATGTTTATTGCCCATGCTGTGGGCGTTAGCGTAGAGGCACTTCAGAGGGGCACCCAAGCCTGCTAATTCCCTGGGAAAAGTGCGAGAGCTTGCCCTGCCGTGCTGTCCCCTATGGCACTTCCATATTTTGCTTGAGGTGGACCACCTCCATTGTGCTGAATACGAAGTACATCGTTTCGCATCCTCTTTGCCAACCCGCTCCACCGTTGCTTCCTTGGTCTGTGGGTTGTCGTCTCCCTTCTCTGGTCTTAGTGTAAAGCTGTCCTCGCTGACTTGGCCAGCTGCCCGGCAAAGATACTTTCACTACTGAAAGATTTGCAGCTGTGAATCGATTAACGTTTTATAGTCAAGTTGAATAGTTTCTGCATGATCCGTTATAGACCCCGCTGAAATTTATTTCAGATATTCTCCTCGGCAGCAGTGCAGATACAGGTGTGTATCTATCTCAGTTGGTTCAAATATATTGTTCCCATTGTTCTTGAACTGTCCCTCCTCCCTCAGTCATCTGCCATGTACTTAGCTCGGCTTATTTCTATGAGTGAACAAGCAGAGATGCTGGGAAGAGGATAAGCCTCTTTTAACAGTTTTAAACTGAAAGAGGGTAGATTTAGATTACATATTAGGAAGAAATTCTTTACTGTGAGGGTGGTGAGGCACTGGAACAGGTTGCCCAGAGAAGCTGTGGATGCCCCATCCCTGGAAATGTTCAAGGCCAGTCTGGATGGGGCTTGGAGCAACCTGGTCTGGTGGGAGGTGTCCCTGCCCATGGCAGGGGAGTTGGAACTAGGTGATCTTTAAGGTCCCTACCAACTCTAACCGTTCTATGATTCAAAATCTTCCAAAACTAGGTGCATGGCTCGTGTCTGGTAAGACAGAACATAACTTCACGTATAGAGAAAAAGATATCCTGTTTCTATGGCTGTTCACCTCCAGACCACTCCCGGAAAAAGCCATTCTTCAGTAGCAGCGTCAAGTTTCACGCCAGCCCTCTGCAGTCCCCAAGTTAGAGCCCCACATACACAGGTTTGGCAGCACTCTGAAGGAGGGTGGCTGTGGGCTCTACCATCGCCGCCCAGATCCCCGCTTGTTTCAGCTGCCTGACCTACGGGAAGATGGTTCTTGTGCTTAAAACGTACCAAAACGCGATTCAGCAGGCCCCAGCTCGAGGTACAGGCTCGAGGGCGCTAATAAAACGTAGCAGCGCGTGCTTTGCTGCTGCAGTGCAGCAGAGGCGAAGACAGTAAGGGGACGAGTTCCAACAGGTGCAAAGAGGAGTTAGGGGGAGGTTTTAATGTGAGGTGGTTTAGTTTTTCTTTTTTCCCCACTGTTTCAGCCCAAGATGGGCCGCGTCTCATCCGATTCC
>NW_009648358.1:474597-495416 GCF_000708025.1 Charadrius vociferus
GGCTGCCGCTCCTGAGGGAGAGAACGGGAACGAGTCGTGTTTCATCTCACGCACACATCCCCCCTCCAACGAAGGTGTTAGAGCTGCTGCCATCTTCTTGTAGAGGCTTTCGAGGGTCTTAAGCCACTGCTAGACAATGGGAGACCACCGAACTTGAGATAGCCGGGGGCTGCGATCCTTTGGGTACAACCTATATAACAATGAATTTGCACCTCGGTGCCCCGGCTGCCTGTCTGCCCTCTGCTCGTTCAGCTGCCGCGGCCAGAGAAGCCCCGGCTGCACTGACTCACCTTCCTCCCCGGGCAGCTGCTGTGCCATGCCAGGGAGTGGTCGGCATGCACAGCCCGCGCTGGTGGGTGTGATTGGCACTGGCCAGCTGTGGTTAATCGTTGCCCGTTTCCAAAAATTTCTTTCTAGTTCTGGGAGGTCATCAGCGATGAGCACGGCATCGACCCCACGGGCAGCTACCACGGGGACAGCGACCTGCAGCTGGAGAGGATCAATGTCTACTACAATGAAGCTGCTGGTAAGTGTGTCTGTTTCCTCAGGCATCCTTAAATAAATAGGGCAGACATGGCAGTTCATTGTGGCTGGAAAAATCCCTGAACAAGAGCTGTCATGTGCTTGTGACGCCTCGAAGAGCTTTGTTCTCAGAATGGCTCTGATAGCATGGTAGTCTATGAGAGAGCGAGCTTCTCCACTGACATGGGGGGAGGCGGAAGGGAGCACATCAGGGCTGCTGTGACACCGGCTGTGGGGCTGTAACACTGGTGCTGGTTCCTCCCACAGGCAACAAGTACGTCCCCCGTGCCATCCTGGTGGACCTGGAGCCCGGCACGATGGACTCTGTGCGCTCCGGCCCCTTTGGACAGATCTTCCGGCCCGACAACTTTGTCTTTGGTGAGTGAGTGTGGGATGGAGGAGCCCCGAAGCAGGACCTCCCTGCACAGAAAGGGCTCAGAGGGACTGTTGCCAGTGACCTGGGGAACCTGAATCCCAACAGCACAGTGGGGGTGGGAGTGAGGGCTGAGGGGCGAACCCCACGGGGCAGGAGAAGTGGGATCATCTCTGTTCGTCCCCGGGGCGCTAACACGGCACCTTGCTGCTTGTCCGATGCTGTAGGTCAGAGTGGGGCTGGCAACAACTGGGCCAAGGGGCACTACACGGAAGGCGCTGAGCTGGTGGACTCTGTCCTGGATGTGGTGAGGAAGGAGTCGGAGAGCTGTGACTGCCTCCAGGGCTTCCAGTTGACCCACTCGCTGGGCGGCGGCACGGGCTCTGGGATGGGCACCCTCCTCATCAGCAAGATCCGGGAGGAGTACCCCGACCGCATCATGAACACCTTCAGCGTCATGCCCTCCCCCAAGGTGTCGGACACGGTGGTGGAGCCCTACAATGCCACCCTCTCTGTGCACCAGCTGGTGGAGAACACGGATGAGACCTACTGCATCGACAACGAGGCCCTGTATGACATTTGCTTCCGCACCCTGAAGCTGACCACTCCCACGTACGGGGACCTCAACCACCTGGTGTCGGCCACCATGAGCGGCGTGACCACCTGCCTTCGCTTCCCCGGCCAGCTGAACGCCGACCTGCGCAAGCTGGCGGTCAACATGGTGCCTTTCCCGCGGCTGCACTTCTTCATGCCGGGCTTCGCCCCTCTCTCCAGCCTCGGCAGCCAGCAGTACCGAGCCCTGACGGTGCCCGAGCTGACGCAGCAGATGTTCGACTCCAAGAACATGATGGCCGCCTGCGACCCCCGCCACGGTCGCTACCTGACGGTGGCTGCCATCTTCCGGGGCCGCATGTCCATGAAGGAGGTGGACGAGCAGATGCTCAACGTGCAGAACAAGAACAGCAGCTACTTTGTGGAGTGGATCCCCAACAATGTGAAGACGGCCGTCTGCGACATCCCCCCGCGTGGCCTCAAGATGTCCGCCACCTTCATTGGCAACAGCACGGCTATTCAGGAGCTCTTCAAGAGGATCTCGGAGCAGTTCACGGCCATGTTCCGGCGCAAGGCTTTCTTGCACTGGTACACCGGCGAGGGCATGGATGAAATGGAGTTCACGGAGGCCGAGAGCAACATGAATGACCTGGTCTCCGAATACCAGCAATACCAGGATGCCACTGCTGACGAGCAGGGGGAATTTGAAGAGGAAGGAGAGGAGGATGAGGCTTAAGTCCCCTGGTATCAAAGGAACTTCTGTAAAGCAGGCATGTGTACTGAATGACTTCTCATAGTGGTGGTGAAGCATGTTCTCTAGAAGCTGTGTACCCGATTATCCTCTCAACACTTGTAACTATGACACATTTCTCAATGTAACAGTTCTGAATCCCAGTTATTACAATGGTTTTTTGTCCTTTAATGTTAAGAGCACATAAAGGCATGTATTCTAGATCACGTTTTCTGTCTTTCTTAACACCTCTATTGGACACAGAACAGCTATTCAGCCAATGTCAAGAAGTAAGTTTAAAGACATGTCAGAAATCTGGCAGCACAGTGGTGTTCTCTGATCCACTAAGGCTTACATATTCTCAAAATGTATGCTTCTCATGCAAATACCTTTCATGTTTTTTCTTACAGGACTCAAACCTACCTGTAACTTGAATGAAAATGGAAAGCCAACTAAAATTCCTAAACAAGGCAAGGACAAACACCTCTAACTTGTTTTACAGTTTAAGTCAGTGTAGGAAATCCTCAACTTGTCTGTTGAAGTCCTCTGCAAAACGCAGGTGTAGATTATGCTTTCCTTCTGGCATCAGAAGCAACCTTAAGAGGAGGGGAAAAAAAAAATCAAATGCTGAATATGCATTATATTCTGTGAGCATAGGTAATTAAAATTTGTTGCATTTTTCCTTGCTCTTGGTTACTCAAGAACTGAAGTAACTTTTGTTTTAAGTACTGTCCCCATGTATGTGGTATTTGTTGCCTTTTTCCTTGCTCTTGGTTACCCAAGAACTGAAGTAACTTTTAAGTACTGTCCCCATGTATGTGGTTCAGAATGTGAACCTCAGCAACAGTTGAAGCAACGAGCATACTACTCCTCCCACTTTGGGGAGGATGAACTAAGCCTAAAACAAATTTTTGTGCCCTAGACCTAGTTCCTTGGAACATTTCTGGTGGTATGCACAGAAGATAAGCTTCCAGAATTAATGTGAGTGGGATCCATCTTTAAAAGGTATGTCAAATACTTGAGTTCTTTTTTCCCTCTTTCAGAGAACAGTGGTTGTGCTGGGCTGTGAACACACTGAAGAGATCACTACAAACATAGATTTCTTGTCACCACCCAAACTTAATTAGCATTTGAATTCTAATATTTCTGAAACAAAAAGGTAAAACCCAAAACTAACCCCATCCATTCATCCACTAAAGTGAAAAAGGCAGTCAGTACTTCTTCAGCTATAACAAAAGCTTAAGATTAGTATCTATGAAGAAGGTTACATTTTCAGACTGTAATACTGATATGAATGCTACTTGCCGTTGCTTTCTATCTGGGAAAAAAAAACTTTATACCTCAGGCATATGCTTTCTTTTCTTTATATGGGGGTGGGAAATTCTTTATTTTATCCTACCATTTACTAAGCAGTTTCAACAGAGGCAAAACCATCTTGACTGATACTTTGTTATGTTGCCTTCGTGTCGTCTAAGCCCCACCACAGCATGGAGGATCTCGCTGCTTTTAGTGGTGACAAGTACTGTTGTGTCTTGGGGAAAAGTGTGTGAACATACCAAGCTCTTCTAGTGCTTCTGTCTGAATTTCATTAAGTATGCTTCATCAAAGATCAAGCAGCACACAGGCATACAAACCCATAGTGCTGTAGATGGTATTCAGCACTGCTGTTAAGCCAGTGTAACACTACCTAACTCTAGCCATACCGTGCAAATACAGATTGATGGTGCACTCTTATACCATGAGAGAAACATGCAATGTATCTGCACTACAATCAGCAAAAGCTTTTTCTACTTTACTGCTTGATAAAAATCAAGGCAAGAAAAGTTGACGGTAGGAGCATGCGTTACTGAAAATATGCTTGATTTCAGGGGTTTTTTTTCTCCCTTACAACAGAACATGTCATCTCCAGCTCAACAAGGGAAGAAGGTGACCATACACCTGAGTATTAATTACGGAGAACACCATTACTCTCATTTCTTTTCTGATAAATGCACATGGGGGGGAAACTTCAGCATGGAGACACGCGAAGCACCCCTTTACATTGTATTGGATCACAACTTCTAACACTGTTTTCCCCTCTGTCTTTCAAAGAGAAGCTATCTGATCATTGTCTAGTTTTTGTGATGACTTGCCTTAGTCGGCATCTGGAGCATTTTAGAGCTCAGTGAAACCTAACAGGATGATAGGTGTTCTGAGCAGGGCATGTGGGAGTAACTAACTAGCAGACGTGGAATGAAACACCCGCATGTGATTGTTAGGAAGGTCTCTTGTTCTCATCTTCCTGTGGCATAATGCATTTCTATGAATAGCGGGGCTGCCTTTAAGATAAATATATCACTCAACTTTTCACTGAGATGACACCAATGGAACAGTTCCCTGCACTCTGCATTCATAAAAATGGGGTTTGTTCTCCTAATTCTTTTCTCCAGTGCTAATCATCATGGTTTGTTATTAAGTAGTAATAGAACTCTTTAATGTGTGTGCAAATCTACGAGGAAAATTCAGCTGGTGAAATCCCAGCTTTTTATAGGAAGCTGGAAATTTCAAATGAAGCAGATGGTGCCCTGAGATTTTCCTGTTTATAAAGTAGTATCTCTGAGCATAGCTGTACACTTTTTCTCATTTTGCTTTTCTTAAAAACACTGAAGATTGGACAGTTGGAAAAACAAAACCTTTGAGGTGGTTGTTCACATCAAGGCAGAGCAAACATCAGTATTCTGTGCTCCTCTCCAATAACTGGGAATCTCTCGTAGCATCTAAATTCACTGCTCTACCGAATGGGGCAGAAAGAAGGTCTCTCACAACAAAAGGATTGCAATGGCCACAACAGAGAAACAGAGAAGAAATTTGCTTGTTTTGATAAACGTTAGGGAGTGGTTCTGTGTGTGAAGTGGAAAGAGGAAAAGGAACTTACTTGGTTTCTCTTGGAGAACATTAGGAAGGAGCTTATTAAGATACTATACTTATATCACAAGAAAGGTCCAGCTACACTGTTTGCACTGTAACTTGCTAGTGAAGTTTAGAATAGTTCTGTCTGTGGCAGAGATAACTTGTCCAAATAAGTTTTGTTTTGTTTTGTTTTTTACTTTGTGGCTTTGAACTTCATTTCTTCAACAATGATCTATAAATACTCCATCGTATAACTTACCGGGAGCCTTTGATGTGCTTATGAATGTATTCTGCGTGAGCCCTTGGAACCAAAGGGTCTTTCTCACCATGAATTATAAATGTGGGACATTTAATATCTGGCAGCAACTGTTGGCAGATATTACCTAGGGAGAAAATAAATGAAGGTCACACTTTGTTTTAAAATAGTATTAAAGACTGAAACTGCTTCTGTAAAGGACTGTGAATTCCACTGGGTTCTAGCTATTGCCTCCCCTTGTGGATAGCATGCAACTAATCTGCAGAAATATGTAATCAGAACTATAATTAACATTTCTTTCTCCAAAATGTTACTTCACTGAAATTTGCTTCATTAATGGATACTAGCAGAAACGGATAGAGCAAATAAAGTACTTCTGTCCCACATTTCCCCCAGGCTCTCTTTGACTGTTCAAAGCAAACCCATGCATCTCTTTCCTAGCTTTTTTCTTTTCAGCCTGAGCCTTATGACCTTGGCGTTTAGGCTATGTTCTGTTACATCTGTTGTCAGTTAAAAGATTTGCTACTTTTATCAACAAGTTAACTTAGGTTATACTCAAGCCTGTTCCACCTTCTGGACCCTCTGCTCCGTGCAATGAATAACCCTGTCATACAAATGATACTAAAAGTATACAAAGGTTATTCTCCCTGCCCATTTATCTTACAGAACTTCAAGAATAATTTCATCCATGCTAGTCTTTAATCTCACTAGAAGTAATTTTAATGCTTTTCCTTAAAGACTTTTCTATTCCCCCCCCTTTCTTTTTCCCTTGTCCCTTACTAACCCAGTTTCCATGCTCTTTTCCTAACTTGCCATGCTCTCACAAGAGAATCTGTGGGCAAAACATACTTGGTGAGTTTTGTGTTCCATTTATCTTTGAGCTTTGCCCTATTTCTAGTTGTCTCCTCGCAGCTACTAACATCTGTACAGTTAATGCTCATATAGGCACGCTTTCCTTAGCTCTAAAGTCTGAAAAGCTGTTTCACTAAGTTTTCCCAGTTGTTTGGTTATTTATATAGACTTAGTTTGCAGTTCTACCAGCTAAATATTTTCATTTAGAACATTTTACCCATAGTCCTCAGACACCTGCACAAATGACTGTTTTTCAGAACAAGTTTTGTACTATAACCACTAGATTATATTTACTCCAAAAATACAGAACAGCAAGAAGAATCTGGAATTTTCCAGCTTTATGCAACTTACTCAATTTCATTAAGTGTTGGCACCTTCTAAAAGTTAATTTCTTATGGCATTTCACACTAAAAGCTGTCCCATTTAGGGCAAATAGTCTATTTCTTAAAAAGAGCTTGAGTTGAGGTTTTTTTGACCAGCAAAGGCTTTGCTGTCCTCCTCTTATCTCTGATGGGCTTTATCAACCCCTTTTCTAGTATTTGCTATAGCTGCACCTTTTGTGCAGTGTGTCTTAACTTTAATTTCAAGGAGGCCTGCTTGTAGTCTAAATCACCCTCTCCAAGGATGCCTGAAAAAAAAACCCTGCAGTCTGATGGTTGCTTATCTTTTTTTTTTAGGAAAAGCTAGGCTTCTCCCAATATCTACCCCAGCATCTAGGTAATTCAGCTCCTTGTTACGTGTCTCCAGGTGGCTTCTTTTTCACAGTCACTTCATCTCATAGTGTTTGAGGTGTGTGCAGGCAGTAAAAAGATGTCATAGCCAGAGTTTGACCAGCCTGGGCTTTGCACTCAAGAATAAACTACTTTTAAGGAGGTGCATTCTAGAAAGGGTAAAATAAAATCAGATCATAATTTATGTCACTCTACTGGGAGAAATTCTAGTACCACATTGCTGATCCTGTGCAAAACTTTATGGAAAAAATATGAAATGAAGGAATGTTCTCCTTGTAGTACCTGCTGCCTGTTAATGTATGTCACCTCCTGTCTTTCATTATGAGTGCTACAGGAAAATGTGTACAAGAGAATTACAAACTCCTTGTTTTATGTACTACGTATTTCTGCTTTAGGCAATTTAAAAGCAACTTTCCTCTGAATTAAAACAGAACTGCAGGTATCCTTGGCTACAAAAGACTGTACAGTAACTGCAGAAATCTTCAGAGATAAACATCTAATGATTATATTGCCTAGTTTAACTCTTCTTTTTGGATTTTTAAACACCTAAGCTCTGTCAAGTGTTTTTTAAATATGTTTTGATAATTCTGAGTTCTCAAAATCTGAACTTCCTTCTTTTTTAACTCATTCACTATATGCTACTAGTTTTGAAATAGTGCTTCAGTTCCTGTTTCCAGAACTGGAATGAACATGCCTCACTTAGGATATCTTAACAATGTCACCAAGAGGTAATCCTTTGATACTGAGAGAGGAGAGAAGGAAAAAGCTTGGGCAGAATCCCTCCTGTTCAGTCTGCACAAAAGCAATGATTTAATAATGTAGTTTTGTGGCAGAACAAGAGGAAAGACTCATCAGCTTGTGCTTCCCATAAATGTGTTTTCCTCCTGTACCTTGCTGGTTCTGTGAACCATCTACAAAGTAATTGCTTTATTCATGAGTGTGAGTCAGAACCAGTTTTTAATGCCATATGCAGAGTCCTTCCTTTACTGGCTGTTAGGCGTACTGTTATATTTTTTTTATCCAGAACTGTCTGCTACTATAATTGCTTCAGTTTAACATTGTAAAAGCCTTACCATCTGATTTTTCAGCAAAGCGAGATATTCCATCTACCCAAGCCTCACAGGTTTTTGCAAAGTATTTATGTCCATACATCTCTTCTAGTGGTTTCTTGACCTTTTCACTCCACTTTGAAACATCTCGGATGCCTACGTAAAATCACATTGAAATATGTTAAGTCCTTTCTGGCAACAAGATACCACCCAGTACTGTCAACACCTAATATGAGTTAAGTTTTCAAACCAGACTGCAGATGTGTATTTCAAACTTGAAACCACACTGGATGGTTTTAAACATTTCGTAGTATGGAAAGGTAGTTTTATGATCTCTGCTGGGGTCTTTCTGAGTTGCAGAAGACTGTCTTGTTATTGTAGTCACAAGGAATAGCATTAAATAATAATAACCAGGGACCCAGTCCTAAAACTTCTGATGTTTCTTTTTTGGAGGGTTTGCACAAGAGGAGCTCAAGGAGGTACACTGTGTATAAAAAGGGGACTGTTCTATAACGGTGTGCCAGAACTGGCGATTCTTTTTTATATCCTTCAGCCCTTTGCTTTGGCTCGTGGATGGAAGTTCTTCCATGGCTCCTACCAGTATTCGGAGGAAGGAAGCTCTTACTCAGGCATTCCAGCAGGCTGACATCATGGTACATTTGCCATAGACTTACAGAAAAACAAGCGACTCTACTTAGTAGAGCCCTGTGACTCATGGCAGGCTGGCTAAAGCTGTACAAATAATCTGACCTTCTAGTTATTTATTTATCAGATTTACCTATTTTTTCCCCCTAACATTTTCAGTACTGCTTACAAACCAGATATCCACAGGAGTAACTTTCACAAAACTGTACCTCAGCTGTACAGCTTTGTATCAATAAAGCCCAAAACAATGTTGGCATAGCAGACAATCTGAAAGTACTGAATCGTTAAACAGCAATATATGCCACTAGCAAAGCTTTTAATTGGTTTCAAATGGGAATTAAGGGAAGAAGGTGTTAATTAACAAACAGAACCTGACCAGCTAAATGAGCAAGGTAGCAGTGACTGAAAGTGCTTTATAACAGCATCCAACTGGAAATGAGTTTGCTCATCCCAGGCTAGCTGTTACTGAACAGCTGTTTCCCTTATAGAATCTACTAGTTTATCCTTGTGGCTGGCCTTAATTTAAAAAGAGGGGTGAGGTGGGGGCAAGCTAATGTTGAAGAGACACAGATACCAAATAAACACCTTTCTCTCCTACGAAGCCCTTCACTCCAGCTGAGATGCACTGATGGGCCAGTTGTAGAAGGCTTGTGCTGCTGCTCTCTGAGCTCCATCACCCAGACAGAGATGTTGAAAGCACCAGTCCACAAAGAGGTCAGCATTGCTGTGAGTGCTTCATGTAAAGTAAGACTTTTTTTTTTTTTTTTTTTATATTTAGCCTGTTGGCTGATACTAACTGACATGCATTTCATAACTACATAATAAAAACTTCATACATATAAAAGTATGTAAAGAAATAAAGCAGTGCATTTACACAGGTAAAAAGCATTCTGCTTACTGAACTAAAAATACTACTACTACTACCACCAATGAAAGTGCTTTAGTATAGGTGAGGTAAGTACACGTATGCAACACATGCACTTGTAATTTAGCTGAAGGGAGACAGTCAGATTTCACACCTGGTATAAATCAAAATCCAATCACTTCAATGAAGCTATACTGGGTTACATTTGCTGAGTGCCTCTTCTAATTTCAAAAGGAAGTAAGGTCTCTTTATGAATTCACTAGCAGGTTTTGCTATTTTCCTTTAAGGTGACAAAATGGTTAGATTCTATTTCATGTGAGTGGAAAAAGGATCACAAATCCTACATTTCTTTACTTTGCAAAGGTTTTGTAGCCACAATAATTAAAGGAATACAAATAAGAAAGGCATCCTGGGACACTTACTTGAATAATTAATTTGCTTCCTTAATGCAAATGGTAAGTTATGAGCTTATTTTCTTACTGTCTATGTATTACATAGGCCCTAGAGGCAAAATTTGTTACATGCTAGCCCAGTGATTTTTCTGTGGACCTTGTCTAAAGTTGCGCAAGACGTGAGAAAGGACATCAAGCCTGGAATCAGTAGTATTATTTGCAATTTATTTTTAGGAACTTGTTATAGCAAGAAAAATTTTACTTTCTGAAAACTACTGATAAGCTATTATAACTTATGCTTTTCAGCAGCTCTTGGTAAGGACTTTTTAAAAATTACATTATATTACCCTTGGAGTAATTGTTAGGGAGTTTCTCACCATGACTTTAATCTACCCTTATACTTAGCAACTTGGTGAATTTTGTGTCCTGCTCTTTAAGGTTTGTTATGTTGTCAACTCTGTCTCCATTCAGCTGTTGTGTGACTAAGATCTTTAGGTCAAGAAGAAATGAAAATAATTCTTTTAGGATACGATATTCAGTTTGTACATACCATTATAAATTCTCACATCCTCTTGAGTAACGCTGGCATTTGCTCCCCAGACAACCAACTTGTGGATAAGAGTTGGATACTTTGCAGCTGCAATGAGAGCTGTAATTCCACCATCACTCCACCCCAGCAAAGAGAACTTCTTAAATTTCAGTGCCTTGATTTGTACAAAAAAGTTATATGCAAATCATCAGCTGGTCTTACAAGCAAATATCAAATATGTCTTGAAAACTAACAGTGCAGATATAGACACAACACTACATAGTTGAACTATAGTTAGCTTTCATAATTAGAAAATATAATTTTCCTGCTGTACGTAAAAATACTTTAAAAAAGTTCAAATATTTAGAAAATTAGAAATTTTACTGCTTTTCCAATTTTCTCCAACTATTTAAAGAAATGGGCAGTAGCCATATTAGATTCTTGCTGCATTTTAAAAAGTCCTCTTGAAATTAAGAAATATTTATTTACAATGGAGAGTAAAGACCTTTTTAGAGAACTTGATGGTATCAAGAATCTGTGGATTCTCTTGGAACCAAGTTGGTAAAGACTATCATGGTGTGGGATGGTAGGTACTCCAACACCAAGATGAACTTAGGAAAAAGAAAAGTTTAAGGCTTGAGAAATGGAACCCAGTGATCTAACTTACTGATACTCGCTGATCTAAAAAAAAAAGTAAATCTGCTCTGTAACAACCAAAATATGCTTCAAGTATTTGCTGCAGGATTGTATCAAATTTTAGTGCCTAATTCACATTTTCTGTAGCTTTTCAGTGTACATTTTAAATGTTACTTCATGGTGAATAGCAATTCCAAATGTTAATAATGAAATTCCTCCTTCTCGAAAAAGGTGGCTCAGGGCAAAAAATATGACAACCAAGACCTTAATTCATTCTGACTTGTACAATGTCTCCACTAGAATTTGAAACTCTTCTTTCCTCATATACCACAATTTGTGGTAGGGGGTACTGGCAGGGACAGGAGAGAGGATTTTGTGATGTTCAGAGGGCAAAGGGTGGGGAAGGTAAAGGCACTCAGGAGCAAAAGCATCTGAAAGTTGTATAGGGCCAATATTCAATGGCTAAGCAGTATTTGCAGTTTTGCATACAGAAACCTCAGTTTGTGCACTCTTTCACAAACAAACTCAAAGGTTTCAAAGGGCCTTTTTTTGTTTGTCTTTGCAGAGATTACAGCCTTTCAGATGTGATTAAGAAAGATGAGGTACTTTTGGAGGAAAAAGAGCAAGTTAGTTGAATGTCTTGTTTTGGTGCTTGGTGTTCTGTCGTTGGAAGTGCAGGCTTGCTTTCTTCTGTCCAAAGAAAGCAAAAATGCAGGCAGTGAGAGAAACAACTACAGAGAGAGAAAAAGCAGTTTCTAATCTGGAAGCTTACTCCTGTTTGCAAACTTAATGCTCATGTGAGGCATAACTTGATCGGTCAACTCAATACCTAGCAAACTTCTATCGCTAGCAGGCTTTTCTGGTTTTGGCTTCTTCCTTGGTATTAGGTTCACTGTAGTGTTGCTCAATATTAGATTTCACCCAGCTAAGCCTGGAAAGAAAATAAGGTAGGGGAAAGAAAGAGACATGTAAGGTAAGAGCTGACAGCAAGAAAAGAGAACTTTGAATTTTAGCAGCTGATCACAAGTTGGCTCTGGCCTGCTGAAAAAGTATTTATCTGTGACCTACATTCAGTATAGTGCTGCTGAAGGGTTACTGGTGTCTTGGCAACTTTCAGTATTTGGCAGCAGTGCTTGTAAAGTTTAAGTTTTTGCCATTGCTGCTGCTGTTCTCCTATCTCCAATAGCAAATTACGTATCTCAGAGTCGACTTATGGGTGGAATAGCTGATTAAAATTTTTGTTCTTCGTGCCAGGTTATTCGCCAATGCTTCAGCTGAGATCTATTTGCCTCCAGTACTTCTCTTGTTTACTAGCCATTATCTTGACACATTCTTTGGGTTGTCTCAGGGTGCCTTTGCAGCAGGGGGAATTTGATTGTTTTTTGGAAGGCTTCAAAGAATAAATGTGATATAACAGATGTGTTGGATATGACATGCACGTGTGCTTCTCTAATCTTGAACGACTTACAGTACAGGCCTCTACCTAACATTGGCAACAACCTGAGAGCTGGTTGCACCTCCTCAATTCTGTGGGTGACTTTGTGTTAGCTTTACTTTGTAGTAAACAAAACCTCTTCTGAAATCACCTCCTCCATCCAGGCATTGAAATTCAATCAAACGATCACGTATGCTGTGACAGAAGTGACTTACAACAGTGAGTTGCAATACACCAGTACTCTGTACCGTATGCTTTCATTTGATCTCAGGGAGTATATCACAAATAAGGGTTGCGGTTGATGTACAAAAACGTGGAGAAGCCCAAGCCCATCCTTTCACTAGGACAGTAGCTCTGAAGAGTAAGAACCTCTTAAATATCAACACTAATTATTTCCATGATTGTTTGAACGCTAGTGGCCTTTGCTATGGTTAGACATTGGGATGGAGTGCGGCAAAGTGGACTTATTTGCATTATACTCCTTTTATTTCAAGCAAACCCCTTCACAGAACACATATGGTGATACAGAGCAGTGTCATCTGCATTGAGGTGCTAAATACTCTGCAGAGTTGCAGCTTTTGTTATTTCACAGAAACCTTGCAGCACTTACAGCTCCAGCAGAGACACCAGAATCCGAAGGAGTCTAGAATAAAGGTTCTGAAGGAGCCTAGAATAAAGATTCTGAAGGCTCACCTACATGGATGGGTTTTTTTGGTAGCGTAGGACAGATGGTGTGTGCAAACCATACATCATTATAAAGACCTCTGCAGGAGTTATGGCTTTGTTTTATTCTGGAAATCCTAGTCGCAATGATTCCTTGGGATTTGTGTTATCCTTTATGTTATGCTAAAATAGAAGCAAGTTAACCATGCTTGGGAAGATTTTAATAGTTTGTTCTTATATGCTTATGTCAATAAACATCTTCAAAAAAACAGGATGCTATGTCTCATTTGTTTTGGCAGCTTTAGCGAGTGGTAGGCTGCTGTCCTGTTTGACTGGAAGCTACATGGTTGCGTTCTCTTTGGGGACAGGTCTGTTTTCTATTTCGCATTTATTTGTATTTGAACAGAGGCAGGAAAGAGGTAACAACCATTTAGACTGAAAGTTTGTCACCTATCCATGGCAGCATCTTTATTTTCTTTGTTATCATAGCAGAAGAAATTGGTGATTTACGGTGCAGAGAGACTGCTTTTATAGTTAGAGGGCAAAACTGTGCATTAATCCTCATTCTGCTGTCAGACTTATTTTGTTTTGCTACGCAGAATGCTCCAGGAAGGCTGCATTTCCAGTTTCAGATGGGTTTCTGCAAGGTTACTGCTTATTACAGAAATACAGTTGGATTGACTTGACTGTTTGAATCTTGTCTCATATTTTTGGAATTTTAATGCTCTGCTAACTTTCTTAACATGGCCAAAGAGACTGTACGGCTTAATACAACAAAGCTGAAATATTAGTTGACACTAAACCAGAAAAGAGCATTTGCACTTATAGGATGGAATAAAAGAGAAACACAGAAACACAGATTTGAAATAAAAAATTCTGCAAGATGGAGAAGTAATAACAGCTTTTGGTAATATTCTTTATAATCACAATAGCTGTATTAGTTATTAAGATCTGGTATGATCACAGGAACCCTTCGATTTCCCACAAAAATTATTTCAGTAATGTGCTGTAAAATGCAAAGTGTCAAGTTAATTTTCAGAATCAACTGTTTCTTGAAATGGGCTGCTCAAGGCAAAACGCCAAGATTCTATTAGCTAGAAAATTTTCTAAGAGCATTTCACTACTGTCATCCCTTCAGTTAAACCACTTAGCATAGACTTTGGGTTTGATATACACTTTACCTAAACTTACATGGGTCCTGGCTGCAAAACTCTTAGGGCAGGGTCTTGGAATAAAAAAATATTGCTTTATAATTAATTCTCACTGCTGAACCTCTATGTAAATTGCAGAAGAGATGGAAGAAGAAAATATTTTTCTGAGTAGTGTGCACCTGCCCAGTTTTAAGCCTTCATTTGTATGCTCTTTTGCATAATTTGCTGTCTGCTGCAAACAACCTGCTTAACAGTACTCTTCCTCCTTCTCAAAATTTCAGGAAAACAGCTTTTAAATATGTATATATATATGTAAAATAATAAAATCTCAGAATAGATTTACCTGCATAAGATCCACAGCATCTTTTGCATCCCTCTCAAAGAAATCTGGAGGAAAGTCTCGAGATGGAGGAATGGACTGTCCATATCCCCGAGGATCCCAAGCAACAATTGTGAAAAGTTTCTTATTCATAGACTTGAGCTGTGGTCCAAAATCGGTTTCACCACACCCTGAAACATCATAATTTTTCAATTATAGTAACCACCATAATACATACTCTGAATGGAAACCTGGGGAAACTTGTATTTTAATTCTAAAAAAGAGATTATCCATCAACTGAAGTACACTTTATCTCTAATAGTAACTAACCATTGCAACTCTCAGACAGGAAATAGCACAATAAAAATCTTTAGAACTATCTGCAATATGCTCAGAACAAACCATTTCTGGTAGGCATATAAGCTTATCAAAAGCTGTGCTCTACGCAGATGCTTTAATACAGAATCTTAAACTGAGTTACCTGGGTAGGGATTTAGCTTTAACAGATTTAAAGCACTAGCATGGCCATTGCTGTTTATCTGGATAGCACAGATGAAACTGAAAGAGGAGGAATATACTAACTCTAGCTACAAATTTGTAACTGAGAAGCACTGTGTGAGACAGTTGTTCTTATTTGATAAAACACTTCTATGAGAATACTGATGCTTAAAGCTGAGTTTTAGATACTTTATTGCCTGAGGAGACACTGGTGACACAAAAGCATAAAACTGTAACTTTTAATTTTTCTAGCAGTATGTTACCAAAATAAGCCAAATACAGCCATTTTTCCGATGCAGAGAAGTTTCTTTTAATGATGTCTCAGACCTTCAAAGGATTAAAAAAATTAAATACTCCAGTTTATTGCACTAAGCCGTTTATGAACACTAGCATGAAGGTAAGACCACAATTTATTTCTTATTTACATTACAGTCATGTGGTAACAGTATCACAAGCTACTTGATTAAAACCTGTTCAGATATCATATATTCAAATGATGTAAATCAAGTTTCAAATTGGCTATCCATCATTATATTAAAAAGGCCATTTAAGGGCATTTAAGGTTTTTCCTTCTGTTTACTTGGAGAAATATGTCCTCAGGTAACTCCTCCTATACCATCAACTGGTCTAAATGATAAAAGAACCTGTATATAGTATGCCACGTTGAGCTGACTACAGCCTGGCATGATCTCCTCTCTCTTGCAACAACAATTAATAGCTAAAGTCAGAAGAAAAATATCAAGTTATTTGAAAAATACCAATGCAACCTGATTAATATTCTTATATAGGCTTTGTATGAATCTCTGTACTATCATGCATAGGCTTGTTATATTTTTTGTAACTTAAAAAAAATTCCACAAGGTTGAAAGCATATCTGAATGCTATGTCTTCTCAATACTTTTTTAGTTAGAAAGAGAAACATCACTTTTGTTTTAATGTAGTTTACAAATAGTCTCAAGACTAATTCTATTGAGCTAAAAAGCACTTATCTGGATGCTGTGATGCACTCATTAGGCTGTTAATACTGTAAGTAGTATACAATAATATTGAAAAATCAGTATCAGTACAAAGGTTAAGAAGTATGTAACAGTCAGAATGTAAAGCTCACCCCTACGTGTTGCCCAAAACTATTAAACAATACACTTAATAATGGTAAAGATACTAAGCCTAACTATTACTGTTTGTAATAATGCTAACTGAACAATAGCAATGTACACATAATAATATTACTCACAACTGAAGAAATACATTATTTCTATTTACAGAGTTAGCATTGGCAACAGGATTACTAGTTTAAAAAGCTGTTTAAAATGAATAGGTTAAAGTATATGACAACCAAAGCACGCCTAATGTTAACTTTTCCCACCATCCCCTTGAGATTTCTTTGAAAGAAAGAACCACTTCCTGCCCTTCAGTTCTTGACATTCTATTATCTTGATCCAGCAATTCAGTTAAGCATTAGCCCAACTCTGACCACAGTAACAGTCCTACTGACAGCCTGCTGTGAACTGATAGTAAGTCTGATTGGTTCTTCAGAACTGCAAGAACTCAGGAAAAAAAAAAAAAAAAAAAGCCTGTGTTAATTTCAAAAGGTTGATATCAAAAGCAGTGGTCTCGATGGACAGATACCACTTAGCTAGCAGAACCTGTTGTCCATATCAAAAAGCTGCTGAGAATCTTAATGATGTTGCCCTGAATAACCAAAAAATGAAAATACATTTTAAAGCAAAAAGCAAGTCTCAGCTGTGCGTTTTTCACTATGATAATAAACTGCAAGTGCTGCACTATGTCTATTAATTCATTTGGAATGCACCTAGTTTCTAAAAAGGAATGCATAATTCAGTCTGTGCAACAAATATAGCTGACCTGATTTTTCCCCCCCCTCCTGTTACCTTGCACCTTGTGTATCTATTTGCCGCCTGTGCTGGACACCCCCTTTGCACAGTTAAATCCAAAAGTGTGAGTGACTATCACAGAAGTCAAGACATTGTATAAAAGGTAAAAGAAATGAAATCTTTAAAAACTGCTAACTGATTGCATGAACTCTGCCTTTTCCTATCTGTTGTATCTGTGGCAATTTTTTTAATGTTAATGCTCCATAATCAGGTGTTGAACATAATACAAATTAGTTTTGTGCAGTCTAGCTTGAGACCAGATGGCAAAAGAGGTGGTTGCTCTGCAAAGATAAGACAAAATCTCCAGACCTAGCATTCCGGGAAGCAGAAGAACTGCATGGCTTCCTTCTCCTGTCTGCTGATAATGCAGGTGGACTCCATTCACTTGGATTTTGGCAGATGTTATTGAAGTACTAGAGATGGGGGAAGGGGAGAGAAAAAGGGAAACGTTCAGACAGTTAATTCTCATTACTACATGGTCATTCAAGGAATACAGAATAATTACATTTTCTAGATATTAACAACAATACAGTGAGATTTAAATGGGTCACTTGCCTTTCGTGGGTGCACAGAAGACTAAACAAAAACTTGTCAGGAGCAGAGTTCAGTTGTGACCACTATGTAATATGTGTACTTGGGTTTCACAAATGTGAAAGAAATTACTTAAGTTACAGGGGAGGAAAAAGAAAAAGTCTTGACTGTGCAACAAGGGCAATATAAAAGCAGCTTCACATAGCTACAGAAATGTGTTGAGAGAAATATATTAGAGAAGAGAAACCTCATTCTGTCACTGCATAACTTTTGAAACGGCTGGTGTTCACCTTGCAATTATTAAACTGAGCCTCTCCATCTGCCAAAGAAACCACAATCTATTGTTATGGTTCCTCATGAACCAGAGGGTCTACGACAAAAACCACCTTGCACTGAGATAAGGGTGAAGAAGAAGAACGTGATAACAATGTATATGTCAGGAGATAATGCTTAATAGGAAAATACCAAGTGACCAAAACCCCCACCCACTAAAGAAGTTCCACGGAAACTGACCATGTTGGCCACTTCTCAGCCCTGGCCCCTAAACCTCTACCTTAACCTTCAGTACAAAGCAACATGTGTAAATGCAAACAGGTAACCTGAGATACTTTGCCTAGATACAAACATCTAGCAAGAAAGCAAAAGTAGCATAGATTAGAAGTACCTTCTTAACAGTATAAACCGTTGCATCTGCTCTCCCAAGCACGTCTGTGCCCTAATGGTTGCAAAACATCTTTTCAACAATCTAACTAATTTTATTTAAAGGTAGGAATACGATATGAATTTTGCCATTTGGTTACCCAATGGTTAACTCTTATTCCCTGCACTTCTCAATTTACCTAGATAAATATTCTTGCCCCATGAATTCAATCAATGTGAATTTCACGCACATATTTACAGAAATGTTGTTTTCCAGTCTTATGTGTAACAATAATCTCTATTCCATATGTACTGTGCACCTTACTAAAAATTCAATTTTAACATGTAAAATCTGAACTAATTACAGCACATAAGCATAGTTCCACCTGTAGAGTTTAAAATAATGGATTAAAGGTAAAAAATCCCACAAACTGAAATGCTTCTCATAAGGCAAATGAAAACGAACAACAGTTTGGGAACTCAGGTTTCCAGTATGTAAGTGGCAGCTGAACCACTAGAACCTGTTCAACACAAAGCCATTTGGATTTTACATAAAATCTTGGTCTACGTAACACAGCCAAAAATGCCACGTGCCTAAATATAAGCTGTGGTTTTGCAGAATAGGATCAGCTCTTTCTACCTGTACAGATCCAATTTTAAAACTGGAGTACAAATGCAGATCTGTGGCAAGAATACATCTCAAAGAAACTCATTGTGCTGCCATAACTCAAGTTGAATTTTGCTGAATTGTTATGCAAAAGTGATTCAAGTGATTAGTTTGACTGTAATGTTAAACCTCCTTTAAGTCCATATATCGCACCTGATGTGGCTATATACTTCACAACTTGAATTCTGAATGTAGCATTCAGACAGCCTTCTTATTCCTTTTTGAATATCTGAGGTTTGCTTTTTTCTATTTATAAAAGAAAACGTTTTGTTATTTTTTTCTTGATATACCATCTTTTGGGGTGTCATACATTTCAACAGGTTATTTTATCCTAGTTTTCACCACAGCAAATACGCAACCTGCGCGTATTAATTTGTACATAAATGTGTGATTTTTTGCTTCTGATTAGTAATTGCCAAAAACATTTCCAGTTCTGAACAAAACTGAAATAATCACCATTCTGCTACCTGTTTTTAAAAAAAAAGGTTACCAGCATGTAGTTTAGACAAGGGACATATATTCTGCTTTCCTGATCCAGATGCTATATTTTTTAAACAGTTCTACGTTTTTTAGGATTAATTATTAACATCGGGGCTTGAGAAATGTAGAGTTTGTGATGTTTTTCTATTCTTGGATCATGCCTCAGGGTAAAGTCCAATGAAATTCAGGAGCTTCACATAGTATTTTAAATTCTTTCTGGACTATGAACAAATAAGTTGTATTTTTATGTGCTGAGACACTGTACTGGAACTGGCTATGCCTAAAACAGATTTGGTCTTCCCCACACCAAGCTTCTGCGAGTCTGAAGTCACTTCAGTATGGACGTCAGCATGAAAGCTTAACATTTGTAAGGTTTTCTTTAAGACTGCCTCTTCCACTGGATGGCATAATCAGAAGCCATGTTAAAACAATACAAACAAAAAAAACCCACTATGTTGTAACTGAATTAGTAGTGTTAAGGTTTATAGCTCTTTGAGGAGCATCGAGGGTGACAGAGCAATGGAACAGGCTGCCCAAAGAGGCTATGGAGTCTCCTTCTCTGGAGATACTCAAAACCCTGGATGCATTCCTGTCCAACCTGCTGTAGGTGAACCTGCTTTGGCAGGGGGGTTGGACTAGACGATCTCCAGAGGTCCCTTCCAAACCTGACCATTCTGTGATTCTGTGACTGGGTACATATAAGAGGTGTTTACCAGGACAGCACAGATGCAGAATAGGCAGGTCTTGTACTGTGCCTTGTTGGAGGCCACACTTCACCTCATACTCTTAATCTGGGAACTACCTTTCTGTGCCAGTTGTGCTACAATACAACCTAGTCGTTACCTGGGGGGGGAAATTTACGGTATTATGTCAGTTTTCCTTAATAGGATTTGCAGAATAAGAAGTATTATATATATTACATATATGTATGAGGGGTAATGGTTTTAAACTGAAAGAGGGTAGATTTAGATTACATATTAGGAAGAAATTCTTTACTGTGAGGGTGGTGAGGCACCGGAACAGGTTGCCCAGGGAAGCTGTGGATGCCCCATCCCTGGAGGTGTTCAAGGCCAGGTTGGATGGGGCTTTGAGCAACCTGGTCTGGTGGGAGGTGTTCCTGTCCATGGCAGGGGGGTTGGAACTAGGTGATCCTTAAGGTCCCTTCTGACTCTTAACCATTCTACGATTTCCTTCATGACCTCGGGGACCTCCAGGGACCACTTGACGGGCAGATGGCTGAGGAACGTAAAATGGACTCGCAGAGGGGAAGATGACAGGCACTGAGGGGAAGGGGCTGCCCAGCCCTCGCTCGCACTGGCAAACAGCGAAGGGAACAGCTCTTCCCTCTCCTGCCTCACTGCAGACACAGGGTGCTACCAGCATCTCCATCTTGTCATGTCCCCCTGACCCCCCAACCCAGCGCACACCCACTCTGCTAAAACACCTTGTTCATTCCCCACCCCCCTACACACCCCGTTCCCCGGTGACACCCACCCCGGGGTCTGTCAAATGTCACCCTC
>NW_009648358.1:495781-527819 GCF_000708025.1 Charadrius vociferus
GGGGCCGGCCACCTGTGGAGTGGCCTGGCTGCCCTCGTTCCCCCGCCGGCCCTTGGACTGGCTTTCCTCGGGGCCTCCTCAGCAGGTTGGTCGCGAAGCACCCAGGAGCCCGACGGCTTTCCCCGCTGCCCGCTCGCCACCTGCGGAGGAAGAGTGACCGCCTGGGTCACGGCCTGCCTGAGGGGCGGTGGTGGAGAGGGCTGCGAAGGCAGCGAGGGAGACAGCAGAAAGCTGTGAAGAGGTGGTACCGGGCTTGAAAGAGAGTCGGGGAACATGGTGTCCTGCCTTACACCTTATATGTATGAGAGGGATCTCCTCAAGGCAGCTCAGGGACTGCCCCGAGAGCGGGTAGCTGTCAGCCTTCCCCACTCCATTGCGTGGCACTACTAAGTCTTAGAGGTGAATGGCAGTCATAACAAATCCCAGCGCATAAAGAGATTAACTCAGCTGTGTGAGCATACTGGTTCAGTTTATCCCCCTGAGCAGATCAAACCATTTCAGATTAAGGTCTTTAGTATGGCTAATTACAAGCAATCCATCATCAGGACAAGCTGCCTTCACTCTTGCCCAATGACATCTACAAGCACCTACAGTTTCCTTGGCTCTTAGACTACTTTCAGAGGATCATCTGCTGTGAATGTCACTGTCTACACTTCTTTCTGATGGAAAATGACTGGAGATGACAGCCCACTATTCTGCGTTTAAGGAAATAGGGATAGCTTGTTCTTCTGCTACACAAACTGATTTTTTAATCTCCTGAATTATGCGATTACCACGAATCAAAAGGAGCTCTTATTTCATGTTAGCTTCAGAGAGAAAGGCCTCAAACTTTTTGTATCCAAATTTACTCCTGTTAAAATGCCTTGGAATCTGATCTTCCTATATATTCTCTGCCTACTATGGCTGAAGGAGATGTTACAACTTCTTAGAACCTGTGCTGTAGAACTGAGGAGTAAGGTAAAAAGGTTCATCGTAAAATGTAGGGGGAGAAAGGAGTTAATTAGAAATGTAAAACCAGAAGCCCTCACCAGATGAGAGAAAAGGGAGATGAGGAGGTGTGTGTACCACTTAAGAAAAAGATGGGGTATTTCCAGATGGGTTAACCCCGCTGTCAGTGTGACAAAAGCTGAGGGGTCTCTTTGCAGAAAAGGCTATCACAGTTGGGGTGCTGTGCCATGTGTCACCTCCAGACGTTCAGTCACAGCTCTGCAGCATATGAGCCCTGTAAAGTGGTCATTCCTCTCCCAAGTGCTTGGACTGTGCAGCCCCCCTTGCAGGCAGTATCGCACCTTCTTTGCCCTGGGGAGAGAAAATCAACTTGGCAGAGCAAAAATGGGACTGGCAAAACCCCCTTTTCTTCAAGTGCAGGAAAAATGACCTGTGGAAACAGGATCCTGCCAAGGCTTGATGCAGGTGGTGGCTGATCTGGTGGCAAAAAAAGTGTTAAAACTCACAGGTTCAAATTGTGTTCGCCCTACTCAGTTCACCAGAATATCTCGTTTTGTTAGTAAGGCAGATTTGGACATAATGATGGGCAGCTGGGAGGATTAAGTATTTCAGCTCAACCATTTCCTCAAAAATGTTCTCATAAATTAATGGCTGAAAGGAGAGAAAATGCTTTGAACAACCCAGACACAGACTTACTCTGACATAGTCTGTGGAAAGAACTGAGAACAACTAGGGCACTAGTTCTCCTGTCAACTCCCATAAAATGTTTGCATTAGCCTGGTTACTGCTGATGGTTCGGGTTCTGGGAATTAACTGTTTCTGGCCATTGCATGGAAAAGAGAAGAAAAAGAAAAGAAAAATAAAGTTTAAAAGAGGTAGCACTGCTCTGATGACGATGCATGCCGGAACACAGATTTCCCTTTCCCTATTAACTGCCCTGTAATTTTTTTGGCCCTCTTGGTGTTGCCCCGTCTCTCCAGTATGGTCATCTCTACAGACAGAAACTTGCATTTAATGACAGTTTCTGGCTGCTGCTGCTGCTGGCAGAATTTCTCTCTCAAATCCACCCAAGGCTCTGGAGGGCATCACTGCTGCGCAGTGAGACTTTGTCACCTGTGATCAACCCTCACAGCCCGTGCAGGCAGGCTGCACTGTTGGTGTTGCATGGATTTGTTCCTTATGGAACTGGACAGCACTGAAAAAGGGTATTCAAATGCCATTTCCCAACCCACACGTATTTTCCCAAACTTCTTTTGAGGGACAGAACAGTAAGATATTTCAATATGCCTATTAAATTGCAAGGACAGAGTAGTCTTCTGAACTATAGAAAATATATATCTACATATTTTTTACTTCCTCAGGTTGTAGAAAATCTCAAAAAGACTTAGCAAGTTATTGACATAGTGGGTCCCTTGCAATGTGCTGGAACATCAGGCAGAAATACTAATTCCGGGTCTCCAGAGGCATTAATTTCACCCACACATGGGATTGTCATATGGGGAGCAGTGATCCCATACAAGACACCAGAATCATTACCATTAGTGGGGCTTTAACTCTGGAGCTTTCAAGGAGGAACTCATTTGTCAGGGCCGTCAGGGCACTAATAGGCTTTAATGGCCATGATCAGCCTCAGCTGGGGTCTCCTCCCAAACCCACTGCTTCTGTGCCCAGGAGCCTCATTTCAGCTCAGCACAGAGCCATGGGTCCCTGTCCCAGCTGTGTTGCTGCCCTATCTGTGTCTGGTTGGGGTCCCCACTGATCCAGGTACTGTTGTAGATTTTGCTTCTTGCTGCCTGAGTCTGTGTACACGTTGACTGATCATTTTTGCCTCTTTTATTTCAGCTACTTCTGTGAAGTGAAATATCCTGCTGGTTTTGTGCCTGTTTTGATAGTTGGCTGTCGTGCCTCTTGGATGTTCAGTGTTAGAGCAGACAATTTTTTCACCTTGGGACAAAACCTCATTGCTCCAGCTCCGCAAAGAGGTAAGATTTGGGTAGTGGTAAATTGCCAAATTCAGAACAAAGATGTGAAAATGCTGATGTTTCTATGACTCGGTGTTGACCTTCCAAACAAGAAAGGCTAAGTGGATGTGAAATGACTTTTGAAGCTGTGAAGCGTGGAGAGCAGCAGCATGTGCTTTTGTAGCAGCAGGCCTATTTAGGTAGAATATTAGCCAAGTTGAGAGCAACCAGGCTTACACCGCAAAGGAAAGGATGCTTTGTTATAAGTGGAACAGCTAGTAGAAAAAGATCCTGGATACCTTGGCTCAAAGAACACTTCAGACTGATGAAGAAGCTAACATGCAGACATGTATTTAAGCATAGTTTTCTTTATGTTTGTCTGTATCTTTCTTATGCTAGTAAAGGAAAGTTGTCAGCTGAAGTAGTGTCTGCATACTGTTCATATGTTCATGGATAACCGCATTATAAATGCGAAGTGCCCAAGTGCAGATGTCTCAATGTGAGGCAGTCTCATACTTTCTAGGTTGAATATGATCTGCATCCTGTAAACCTAAGCAGAGTCTTGGTATAACTTTTGTTCAGATTCAGGGCATTTTAGATTGAGAGACCTGAAATGGTTCCAAACACTCTGGTACAAAAGCAGGAACGGCTTCTCCCTTGGAGAAGGCAAGAGTAACATTCAGAAGATGGTTCTTGATATGTTTGTGGAAGGGGTTATATCAATCTGTTTTAGTGAAGTCGGTGACCCAGGCGTCCATTCTGGTGCTGTGTTTTGTTCTCTCGAGATGTGTGTGGGGCGCACAGGAATTGCAACTCATCATTCAAAATCCAAGCAGTATTACTGGTTTGTTAAGGTGATTAGTGTGGATTTTTGTCTCAAACAGCCCTCATCAAGCGTCTCTCTGGGCTCTGTAAGCTCTAATGCTTATTATCTGATCGCATCTTAGCTTTGGCAGAAGTTGGTGTCTGTGCCACAGAGAAGAGGAAACTGTGCTAAAGAGAAAGGAAGTGACCTACTTAGAGTTGTAGAGGAGGAGTGGGAGAGGAGAGGGAAACCCAGCATAAGTCAGGAGTCTGGTCTCCTTCTTTTCACTTGTAGGCAATACTTCCTCCAACACAAAGGTAGCTTGTAGACTGCACCCTAGAGCCTGCTCCGATCCTTACTTCCCCCTTCCCTTCTCCCCTGGGGGGCTGTATTAAGGATAGAGTGCGAGAGCTGCACTTTCCCTAGCTGCCTTTTTGTGGTGAGGAACAAATGAGCATCAGTCGGCTGACTCCTGCTGCTCATTGGTATGCTTGGAGGGAAACCTGGCATGCTGCAAGGAGCACTTTCTGTACTCTCTAGAGACTGGGATGAAGAAGGGGTGGAAAAAATGCCTAGAGGGCATAGGATCCAGGGAAGAAAGCCCTCCCAAGTGCTAGTTGGCTCCGCTGCGGACCTGCTTGTACTGGATGATCCTTCCTACTTTGTTTTCCTCGCCATGTACAAGGCTGGATGTGTTTCAGAGATTCTTAGTCTTATTTTCCATGTGCTTCCAAGGCTGAAGGAAGGTTTTCATTTGTTGTAGTATAATGATGAAAAATCTATCATGGAGAAGTGACGTAGTACATTTAAAGCTGCTTGATCAGTCAGAGGCCAAGTTCTTGAGTATTGCCTCTCCTTGGAACCTGGCCTCTGAGGAAGAGGAGAGCTGTATGTTGCCAACTCAATTCAAAGTTCATGTATCAAATACTTGCAACAGTGTCATCTTTGAGTTTTTCGTTCAGTATTATTAACTGGTATTATTTAGCAACTATTTTGAAAGCAGTAAAAATCGCCCCAAATTCTTAGCTGCTTGTACCCTGTTAGTGGGGACATAGTAACAAATCCTCTCTGCATTTAAGAATTTCAGCACAGATTGGCTGCTGTGTGATGATGACTGTAGCTGCGGGGTGAAGGCTGTACTCGAAAGGGAATTCGACCATTTGCTGTTAAACAGTGTTGTAGCTTTGCTTCTGAAGAAAATCTCCTGGACTTATTGCCTAGAGTAAAGGAGAAAGCAAAAGCAAGTGATTTCAAGGAACACAAGAATTCTAGGTAGGGAACTCTTTAGTATCTTAAACTAGTGCTTTCTGTGAGCAGAACTCAACTAGCAATAAAACCATGATCTAAAGTCTCAAAGCTCTTACTCTCTCAAAATGGGAAAATATCATGTCCTTGTGGATGGATTCACCTGCTGTGTAAGACCTTCAAGGAGAGACCATGAGAAGGAGGTCTGCTGCTGCAACCCACAGCCTTTTTCTCCCTGGCTCACACCTCATCCACCTTATGAAAAATCTCGTAAGGCTGCTGCATTACTGCCATCGCTGCCCTGGAGGCTGATAGCTTGACAGTTTGATATGAGATTACTGTTCTGTCTTCTTTCTTTTGCCATGAAGGGTATCTGATCTGTGCCATAATATATCTCGCTCTTTCTTCCTTGCCCCCACTATTTTCCTGCATTTTTTCGATCTGTCATGATAGGTTGCTTTTCAAAAATCAACTCCATACTTGATTTTATTTTTTTATTTTATTTTTGGGAGCGAGTGGGGGTGGTAGATGAAACGAGTAACTCAGTAAGTTAATATTAGCTGATCTCTTTCTGCCATACTTAACACCTCTGTAAATTTTTAGGCCAGGGGAGAGCACTAACTCTTTTTTTTGGACCTCTTTTACACCATAATCTTTTACATTTCACCTAGTTAACCTTGTAACGGGACCTATAGCTTTGTTTTTGACTATATCCATCTTAAGAAACAAGACCAATCTTAATTAAAAGATACCAAGAGGACCCACGGACTCCCTAGGTAGTTTATTCCAGTAGTTAATCACCCTTATTATTAAATAGGTATTCTAATTTTGGCATGTCTGGCTGCAGCTTCCAGGCATTGAGTCCTATTATGTGGTTTTCCACAATATGCTAAAAAGCTTGTAGTACTTTATATTTTCTGCCCAGGAAGCTGAATCTTCTCTGTGATCGAGTTCTGCAAGCATTGTTCCGAAAGAGACTGTGTCTACTTTTCAGTTTTGTGATTGTTGTCTATACCATCTACAATGTCACCTTAACTACAAGCCCTAGTCTAGAATTGGGCTTGACAGCAATAAAGCTAAAATGGCCTTCATCTCCCACATTCCACTTTAAAGATCTAGGACTGCCCTATGCCTAAGTCTTGTTCTGAGATGCTTTGTGTTTGTGCTCTACGTCTTGTTGTTGTTCCAGAACATAAGGTCCAGCCTTGCTTTCTCTAATAAAAAGAAAATGAAGCATTTAGTGTATGCCCACTAAATGCTCATAATTTGTTCTGTGTACCTAATAAGACAAGGATCTTATGAGGGGAAAAATAGCATGTTCTGTAAAGACCGTGGGTATGTGAGGCTTAAAAGTAAATGGGGGGTAGGGAATTGATATAGCAATACCGTGAAACTAACCTTACTGGAACATAAATGGACTTTGAGGATCTGTTCAGGAATCTGTTTCATGAAGTAACAGTGACTGGAGTTTGTAACACTCTGGACTGACACAGAGAAGATGACTACCCTCCACCTCCCCTGTATTTCTCTGTCTGCTTCAAGAATAGTTATTTCTGGAAAGCGTATGCTTGTTAGACAGATAAAAGACATCATTCTCTTGTATAATATACCCAAGACTCTATAGAAAATTTAGGATGTTGCTAAGTCAAAACAGTAAGGCAATGCAATAAATTCTGAGGAATTAAAAATATAAATATTACTGTGGTACATACTGGTACACACCAAGCTAGCATATATATGTTTCAGCATACATTAAAAATAAATATATAAACACTCCAGTATCCGGGTGGATGACACACTCTTTGTATTGATTTCTGCTAAACTCTCCATTTTGGGGGCCCTTTCCACTATTGCCTTGAGCTAAGTAGGTTTAAAGGTGACAAATATGTTGGTGATTGCTATGATTACAGTTTCATTTTGCTTCTACTAAAATAGTGTCTACTGTATCAAAGAACAGAAATACATTCTAACTACACTTTTATTAAATTGTTAGCTTTTGTGACAATATCCAGAAGCTAATGAACACTTACTGCTTTTTCTACAGCATAAAGAATAACCTGGTCCAAAACATCTGCTGGAAATATTTGTAGATTTGATGGAACTAGGAGGTATCATCCTTCATAGGGAAAAGGTTGGCATAATTATTCTCAGGGCATAAAAATTTACACCCCAGTAATGCTTCTTTCACGGATGTTGCACACTGAGATTATGTTGATACTAGTAAGTCAGAGTGGCAATGAATATTCCCAGGCACTGGGATACCATCACCTACACCACAGAGCCGTTCAGTTGTTCCCTGACACAGCTTCAGCACTGTGAAATAGCCCTTTCACAGTGTCTTGGAGGTTTAAAGAATTTGCTATCCTGGCAGCAGGCTATGGCATGCCAGTTAACCTCAGCACCCAGGAACATTCCCAGGCACCTTTAATTTACTAGTATGAATGCAGCCTAAGAGATTTAGAAACTAGTAACGCTCTGAGCCCCCAGAGTAAGTAGCAGAATGGGTCTTCCATCAGGTGGTAATAAGGCACTTTCCTCTTCCCCAAGCTCTCATATTCTCAAGTTTTTACTTTGAATTGCATAATGATTTAATTTCTTTTTTCACTATTTCATAAAGCAGATGAGAAACTTACCATGTAAAATCTCTTCTACCAAGCAATGTAAAAATCTAATGCAATATTAACCTGTGAAAGAAGAGTATTTTATCAGTTATATACTTCTAAAGCCAAAAATCATTTTTGCTTTTATTCAGACTCCTCTTCTGCATAATTCCAGACATCTGTATTTAATAATCATTATAAAAAGATTTAAAAAATAATATAATATTGACTTAGAGCAATCTGGGATAGTACCCTTGTAAGTATTGGCACTTCTGGCAAAATTTAAGAATTTATTTTGTTTTCTGTCCAAGTTTTCAAAAGAGTCTTCACATACTCAGTCCTTCACTTACTATTACTGATATATTAGCTTTGCTGAAATGATGTGCTTTTGTTCAGAACTAAACAAGGGTAGGAATGTGTTTCAAGGCAGAATATAGAAATTTTGTATAACACATTCTCCTTGTATTGATACTACTATTGCATTTGGTTGTCGTTGTCTTCGAACAATCATTTTAATCAGAAGGAAGACGCTTATTTTCTTTTATCCTCTGGAAGACCAATTATCTTGACATAAACTTTTTGATTTTCATATTCACTGAAAACTGCTTGGCAGAAAAAATGTGCTCCAAAAAGTCTGTGCAAAAAGCAGAGCTCCAGAAAGTCCATTCAGAATTATTGTTATTGGAAGGTCTTCAGGAAAAAATACCCTCATTTTTCCCCCAGTTCTCAGTCAGCGTATTCCTCGTTGATTTGCATCAAACTAGTAAGGAGATCCAGTCGTTGGCAGCCAAAGAGAGCTTTGGCAAGCTTTCCAACTGTAGCACCTTTGGAGCCTTCCCTATTTTTCCACTTAAGCAGCATTTGGTAAACTTTTTCTTTTAGTCCATCTCGTTCATAGTCGTGATCAATTTCATCAATCTCAGGATCACAGAAGCCCAGTTTACGAGCACAGTGCTTCCACTGTTTAGCCAGCTTTTCTCGCACTAGATTCAGATGTCTGTCAGTCAGGACAGTAGTATTGTCTGCAAAAAGATAAAAAGCATAAGAAAATGGCATTGTTTAAGACTTCTGTTCCTTTTGCTCTCTTGTCTGTCCTCCCCCAGCTATTTGTTGGTAATAGCTGGAGGCAGAATTTTAGTGACATGATAAGAAGTGGGTTTCATGGAAGCAGTACTACCTAATGATGCCAGGAAAGAAACTCCTAGTCAGAACATGCGGTCAGGTGCTGGACTTGCTTTTTGATCTGAGGTTATCATAGTTTGTCACTTAAACCTGCAAAACTGAAAAGCTGCTTCTTAGAGTTCTTATACAGCTGACTGATGTCTGTATGATGTGTTTTATATTCTGGGACGCTATTAATTTGTTTACTTAGGAATACACAGGGATAGTTTAATTCAGTATTGACCAATGAAAACAAATTACATTCCAAAATCTTCCAATTTCTACCTGAATGACGTGATTGTGGCCCGAAGCCTGTCAGTGTTCAAGAAGTGTTTGGATGATGCTATTAGATATAGGGTTTAACTTTTAGGTTTCCCTGTGTGGCGACAGTCACTGGACTCGATCTTCATGGGTCCCTTCCAACTCAGGATGTTCTGTGATTTAAACTGTAAGTCAGGTGAGGAACACCAATCCTAACCTTGCTTCTACCAATTTGAGTGTTGTTATTCCTCTTGTTCTTGATGCACGTACACCTATACTTGCATCTGGTGTCTCGTAAGAGGTCGTGAAACTACAGGACAAATGAGGTACACGGTATTACAGAACAGTACCAGCACAAACGCTTACTTGTTTTATATTCTTAAGTATGTAGTAGAAAAGGACCCAAACAGTTATTTCTCAGGTATCAGAGGGAGAAAGCTGTACCAGATAAGTATATGGGGAGAACACATCAAAACTAGGGAGATATTTCTCTTACCAAATATACCCATTGCTTCATAATACGTATAAATTTCTTCTGTGGCAACAGGAGAAGTGCTGATATGTTGATTATGGTCTTCAATCTTCATGTAATTGTAAGATCCAATTTGAATTCCAGAACTGTTACTTATGTTGTACTTGATTGAATCTTCTGAATAAGGGAATTTAATACAATTTTATAAACAACTGCATATGGTTCAAAATGTCAAGAAGTAACATAAGGAGGAGGGAGGTTCTGCTAATCAGGGAGGTGATTAAGTGGTTTTATTGCATTTAACGTAGAAATGGCCATTTACTGGCAACTGCAAGCATATTTTCATTATGCAGTGTGACATAAACAGGCTTTAGTGAAAGCCCATCCTATCCTATTCTATTCTATGACAAAAGTGCCATGACCAAGCCTTGCATGCTGGTAGTTACTAGACTAAATAATGTTCCCTGTGCTTTAGGAATGTGTGGTAGCCAACAAAAAGCAAGGCTGCTAACAGCTTCAGGAGGTTTTTGCTCGAAAGTGCTTTTCATTTAAATCTTAAAAGCTGTACTTCTGCTTCTCAGCTTTGCTTTTCGTAGATGTAAGGTCAGGTTTAAAGTTATGACTTCAATGTTCTGTAAGACTACAGGAAATCATTTCTAGTTGCTCATAAGGTGTCTATACTCCATGTTATACAACGCTGTCTTAACGGCATCTCTGATTCGCAATGTATTTCATTCCTGCTCTTTAGGACTGTATTCTTCAGTTGTATCTATTTTCACAGTGAATCAGAGCGCGCTACTTGCTCAGTTTGTTTCAACAACATTTATTTATTTTAATTTTTATTTTTCCCCTGTTCTGTACTTCTGGTTCTAGGGCAAAACTACAATGTTTTCTAAGATACCTTACTAAATTCGCCTACTCCTTTCTTTTTGAGGCCTGAATCTTCACCAATATAAGTCAACATGTATATGCAACCGATTGTACCGCTAAATTGTGTGTACCTGTGGGAGCTTCCATCTGTGGCTTACTGTATGTGATTAGTTAAACACCTAATTTGGTGTCTTTTGCTTGCAGTTGTCCAATTTCCACACATAACATGAAACTAAGTGACTATTCAAGCCATGTTAGGTGACACCAGTTTTCTCTTGACAATATTTTCTGAAGTCTGCTTGGATAGTCATCCATTAAATGTTCTAATTGTAGTTTAAATGGTGAATATCACAACCTGGGTCTAAAATTGAATTACAGATAATTAAAATGATAGACCAAGGTCTGTATTTAATCACACAAAATGATGGCTAGATGCACAAACATCCTTGTTACACACTCAATTGCAATGTGAAGTGTGGAAATCTATGGTCACATGAACAATTTGACTAAATGCCTTTGTTAACCTGAAACTGCTAGTCAGAAATGCTTATGTGTATGCATGATTAGTTTCTAGAAGTTGCACAAAAGGAATGCATTTTATCATGTCTCAAAATATTATGATTGCTGTATCCTTTCTTTTTTTTTTTTTTTTTTTTTTGAGGTGAAGGACCAAGGAAATATGTCCATATTTTTAGCTAAAAAATGAAGACATCTCTTGTGTTTGCTATTTTCTTATCTGGCAACAAAATGAATCTAGCACAAGATATGAAAACATGTACAAATGCTTTGTCAACATCAACAGTAAAAGTTACTGTGCTTACAAATCTCCTTTCCCAAGCCTCTACACTTTGCTTGCTTGTCACGTTTGGGTCATCATCTAAAGACTAAGGGGTGTATAGTCAGGAAAACAGAAACCTGCTGTTTCAAGTTTCTTTGTAAGTGTAAACCCCTTAACCCTTTCAAGGCTTGTCCAGTTTGTAATTAAAGAGTTCGAGTTGTGTTGCTTGGGGCATCCTGAAAGGACCATATATTAGCAACTCCTGAGAGACAGGACAGAATTTCAGGGATTTAAGACAGTTGAACTGTAGAGACCTGTGCCCCAAGGAAGGCTGATCAGCATGAAGCCTGTAGCTAGAGATTTGTATTAAAAGTCCAGAGCAAGAAAGGAAAGGCTTCCCAAATGCATGTGTAGTTTGGGAGTTGGGTAGAGTCACAGCAACTTAGATTAAACAATCTAAGAAAGTGACTGGTTTAGGTATGATGTTTAATCTAAGAAAGTGACTGGTTTAGGTATACAGAAGATCTTACAACACCTTCATGTCTTTAGAAGCATGAGAACATAAAAGATGTTGTCCTTGATCTGTCAAATACCCATTTAATGGAGTGTACAGGTCCTGCTAGAGACAGGACTTAGTTTTACACACTGGTATGGATAACCTCAGCTATGGTTAGAGGTATTAAGCAATAACATAAGTTATTTCAAGATCCTGAAGTTTTTTACTTTACTGATCAAGATGCAATGAATAGCCTGTTGGCTACCAGGACAGATGAAGGCTATAGTACTTACCTGTGCTTACTCTGGGTGGAGTAGGATAATATGCAAAAGTTCCCCTTGTGAAAGAAGTTGAATCCTTGTTTCCTAGACGAGGGAAAAAATAAATAGATGCCAAAAGCATTATGTAAATAAAAAAGCAAATATACTTAAAATGACTGCCATATTTGCAACAGCATGAGGATATAGTTTGTGCTCTTAAATACAAAGAGGCAAGAAGCTTTTTGATTAACAGGATTGTATCTCCTTGAATAACGCTAGTTAAAGCAATGACCTTATTGTAGTTTTGCCCAGTAACTAATAGCCTTAACCATCCTTGGATGCCAGTGAGGGCAAGGGGCTTCCACGGGGGTGTATGAATACCTGGCTGGTGGATGGCAGTGTGTGATTACAGCACACCATAGTTATGGGCTGTGCTGCCTCGTAACCAGGTATTCAAATTGGAAAATCCCAGACTTCCAAGTGTGCTCCTACTGCTTACTGCTGAGACTGCCCATGGTTTGCATTACCACGCTGCTTTTGACTGGCTCTAACAAAGGCATGGGACACCACTGCATCTTTTGCTGGTGGCAGTAACGTCCAGCAGAGATGTATCTTCCTGCCCAGAGCAGTAATCAATTTGGATGCCCGCAGATAAGCTCTGCAACTCAGGATGGGGCAGTAAGAGTGACTGGGTTATGGTCACCCGACAACTAAATGGAAGAGCTGTAATGCAGTTCTGTTTCTTAGTCTGATATCTGCCACGCTATTGCACACAGCCTCCCTATAACTCTCTTTTTTTTTTTCTTACAAACAGAAGGTTTTACTTCATTAGTGATGTCGACAGTTCTAGTCCCTGCCTTCTGACATGACAGCTCTCAGATTTATTTCAGTAAATAAACTCACATAAACAACTAATCATGGCCTCTGCATAAATAATTCAATAGAATAACACGTTTGTGGCATTCTGCCTGTAAACAGCTAGGTATCCTTGATTTTTCTTGCGAGACGATCTGAAAAAGAATGCCACACTAAAAATATCCAATATTTAGTAGGAGCAGGCTCACGTATCTCACGCTACCTCTAGTTCCTAAAAGTTACATCTTAAAGGCCTCTAGTTACTGTTCACTTATACTTTTTGCTAATGCTCAGTGTTCTCTCCATTCTTTGTCTCCACACCTTTCTACTCCACAGCTCACTAGTAAGTACCGACAGAAGCTCCCCATCAGCACCAGGCAGAGGTCTCTGGAGAAAACAATTATGAGCCTTAGCTCCTTGTTGGCTCCCTGAGCTCAGGAGTCTCTTACCTTGCTGCAAATCAAGCTAAAAATAGTCATCTATTTTCAGAAATGCTACAAATGCTGTTTCTGCACAAGCAGAACCTATGGTATGAATGTTACATTTTTGCGAGTTAAAAGTTTTCCTTTGCTTTCCCAGAATGATTTGTAGCAGCTCTTTGTTTTGGTAGCTGCTGGAGCAGTATGTGCTGTCTGCTATGACCTGGCTGGTAGCTGAAGAATTAGGCATTGGGTCTGATGTTCCTCTATTACACTGATGCTTTAGAAATCGTTGACTTGAAATTAACAGCCTGAAATTGGTGAAAGTAGCATAATGAAGTCAAAGCCAGAGCATTTTAGTGACCTGAATTAACTTCAAGTAAACAAAGAGAATTTCATACTATATCACAGATCCATGAAATAAATTCACCTTTGCAATATCTCAGATCAACTGTTAACAGCAAGCAAGGTGTGGTTACATAAACTACAAAACACTCTTGGCCACTTCATTTTTAGAGAACAAGTGTGTCTTCAGAAACACAGGTGTTGGGGGAGGAGGAATCTCACCTGTATCTGTGTCTGCATTCTTTGGATACCAGTTTACATTTGTCTGTGACTGCAGGTTTGGGCCAGATTCAGGCACAGGAGGTTTACTTAGGCTGAAGGTATTGGCTGAACACAATCCATAGAGACCCTCTGTGTTTCCTGCTAGAAGACTGTTAGGGTTTGGCCCATAAAAAACATCTACAGTTCCCTGTTTCGGTGCTGTTGCAACTGGCTGTGGCCAAAAATATGGATTAGTGTTCGATCCTGTTTTTTCAGCTCTTGGATACAGTTCACTCCATTGAGGAGTAGGAGATGACTTTGCAAATGGATCGTAGGAAACTCTTCGTCTCCTTTCTTCCTCTCTCATTTCAGGGGTGTATACTACAGCTGGAACTGCTTTATCCATCCGGCTCCCAAATACATGGTAGTTGTATTCACGCTCAAGTTTTCTATCTAGGTTATCAGCAGATATAAACGAGGTCTCGCAGCTCTCAACAGGCTGGTTCCCAGGAGAGGCAGCAAATAGGGCTTCGTTAACCTGACTGGTCATGGCACCTTGAGAGCTGTGTAGAGAATTAGGCTGATCTAAAAGGGAGGAAAAATAAATATTTGAAATACATCCAAATGCAAGTATGTAACTTGTTGCGATGACACTAGAATCTGTTAATCTAACTTTAATACTACAGTAATATACAAATAACATTATTTCCAGCATAAGTTGTATTTTATTTTATAGAATGCCTTTACTGAGAAGTATCACAGATTTTTACCTAGGAAGTACAGGCTTGTTTAAGTTGTCAAAATCTCACTTAGTTGACTGGTGTCAGAGTTCACTGCATACTCTGCTTATATTGACATCAAGTTCTCAACCACTGAAACAGTTCCTGGAGGCGTTTGTGAGGTCTGATTTATTGGTGTATCTCCACTGCCCTTAACTGTAGTTTAATCAGTGCAAAATTGGAGTGTAACAGGATGGAAAATAACACCACTGTAATAGGTGATACTTCATATAGCACAAAAAATTTGTCATTAAAGTCATGTTTGCAAATGATTATGTAAAATATCCTGTCTGGGTATTTCATGATGAATGCTTTTTGTCTAGCTTACTCTTCATAGTTCCAAAGAATACACTTGTACAAGTAACACCTACCAGATAAAATAGTCTGTATCATCTACATCTTTCAAACTAATTCTCACTATCAAAGGAAACTCTACTTCAGTCTTGAACTAGATTGAGTTATGATCTGGATCATGCTGCAGTGTTCTGAGGCTAAACAAGAATGTAAAAAATCTACTTGTTACTACTTTTCTTCTGTTTATAAGGGTAGGACTACAGATGCTGTTTTATAAACTTCTGAAAGGTTCACAGTTCTCTAGAAAACCTTGTACACTGCCTAAAGCAAGGGACTCTTACAGACCACTGTAAAATTGGAATAAAGTGTATGTATGCACTTCTATTAAGCTCAGATAATGCCAGTGTATTGGTTTTCTCATTTTTTGTTGTTTTTTGTTGTTTTCCAAATTACATTAATTCAGTCCATATTAGGCAGGATCAAAACTAGTTCCTTTTGATGGCTGTATATTAGTACATCTTCAGTCTGACTTGCTCTGCTTCTTTTGTCACTGCTGCTAGAGAGGGAGTGGGAGGAATAAGCTAATACAGAGACAACCTCATCAAAAGTGGCAGCTATTAGCAATTCCGTATTAGCATAAACTATATGGCATCCATTCTCCAGGGCAAGCTTGAGATGTAAGAACAGATCCTGTGGGGTATCTTTCACTACTACTGCCTGAGTAATGCCTATTGACGGGAGAAAAAACCAAACTGACTTTGACTGACAGCTGTCAAGATAGTATCTTTCTGCAGTGTAGATTCATAATAAAGCTTTTGTATTTAAAACACAAGACCATCTGTAATCTGCTGCAGTCGTACATGACTATTTCTGCTAGGGAAATGTAATTATACTAATTTAAAAATATAGCAGTGTGGCTGCCCTACTAAGTCCATCAGTTTTACTGAAGAACAGCTATGGCAAACCTAGCTTTGGGGAAGATTTATTAGTTGCATGTTGCAGTTTAACATTATTAATTTAATAACGTCTTTCAAATGGTGTAAGCAAACTTAGCAGGATTTTATTTCTGCTGAATTTGATACTGTTGCTTGTAAATCAGTGTTGCAAATATGATCCTACATTCTTTGCCATTAAGAAACTTTACCTAGGAAGTACAGGCTTGTTTAAGTTGTCAAAATCTCACTTAGTTGACTGGTGTCAGAGTTCACTGCATACTCTGCTTATATTGACATCAAGTTCTCAACCACTGAAACAGTTCCTGGAGGCGTTTGTGAGGTCTGATTTATTGGTGTATCTCCACTGCCCTTAACTGTAGTTTAATCAGTGCAAAATTGGAGTGTAACAGGATGGAAAATAACACCACTGTAATAGGTGCTACTTCATATAGCACAAAAAATTTGTCATTAAAGTCATGTTTGCAAATGATTATGTAAAATATCCTGTCTGGGTATTTCATGATGAATGCTTTTTGTCTAGCTTACTCTTCATAGTTCCAAAGAATACACTTGTACAAGTAACACCTACCAGATAAAATAGTCTGTATCATCTACATCTTTCAAACTAATTCTCACTATCAAAGGAAACTCTACTTCAGTCTTGAACTAGATTGAGTTATGATCTGGATCATGCTGCAGTGTTCTGAGGCTAAAAAAGAATGTAAAAAATCTACTTGTTACTACTTCTGTTTATAAGGGTAGGACTACAGATGCTGTTTTATAAACTTCTGAAAGGTTCACAGTTCTCTAGAAAACCTTGTACACTGCCTAAAGCAAGGGACTCTTATAGACCACTGTAAAATTGGAATAAAGTGTATGTATGCACTTCTATTAAGCTCAGATAATGCCAGTGTATTGGTTTTCTCATTTTTTGTTGTTTTTTGTTGTTTTCCAAATTACATTAATTCAGTCCATATTAGGCAGGATCAAAACTAGTTCCTTTTGATGGCTGTATATTAGTACATCTTCAGTCTGACTTGCTCTGCTTCTTTTGTCACTGCTGCTAGAGAGGGAGTGGGAGGAATAAGCTAATACAGAGACAACCTCATCAAAAGTGGCAGCTATTAGCAATTCCGTATTAGCATAAACTATATGGCATCCATTCTCCAGGGCAAGCTTGAGATGTAAGAACAGATCCTGTGGGGTATCTTTCACTACTACTGCCTGAGTAATGCCTATTGACGGGAGAAAAAACCAAACTGACTTTGACTGACAGCTGTCAAGATAGTATCTTTCTGCAGTGTAGATTCATAATAAAGCTTTTGTATTTAAAACACAAGACCATCTGTAATCTGCTGCAGTCGTACATGACTATTTCTGCTAGGGAAATGTAATTATACTAATTTAAAAATATAGCAGTGTGGCTGCCCTACTAAGTCCATCAGTTTTACTGAAGAACAGCTATGGCAAACCTAGCTTTGGGGAAGATTTATTAGTTGCATGTTGCAGTTTAACATTATTAATTTAATAACGTCTTTCAAATGGTGTAAGCAAACTTAGCAGGATTTTATTTCTGCTGAATTTGATACTGTTGCTTGTAAATCAGTGTTGCAAATATGATCCTACATTCTTTGCCATTAAGAAACTTTGGTAAAAGAATTCCAGATACACCACTACAAAACTGTAACTGTATCATCATGTATAAGTGAGACAGCTCTATAAAACCATGAAACATGCAACTCGTCCAAGATCTGACAGAAAATATGAGAGAAAGAAGATAAAATTCATCTATTAGCACTCCTCAGATAGATTCCATAGAGAGCAAGATCATAAGAAAAGGAATAAATTATAACTATGCATCCTGGTCATATTCAGAGCATTCGTAAGACAGGATGGCGTGGGAAAAGGGAAAGTCTTCATTAAATTAAAGCCTGCAGACCAAGCAATTGGTATGACTAAAAGGATGGAAAGAAAGATCAACTATGAAAAGTAATTATCAAAGTGACCACTGAAAAGTCTAATGTTAAACAAAATTTTCAGCATGGGAAAAGAAAGCAGAAGAGTGTAAGATGAAATGGGTTCAAACTGTAGATTGTGGAAAATTCAAAACAGTAAGTATGACTTTTGGGAGCCTGGGAGCCAATTTAATCTTCTTGGTGATTACAATTTTCTCTGAAGTGCTGAATAATTCAGTCTCTTCATAACCCCTTAATAGTAAGATTACTTACTTTGTACATGTACACAACTTTATCTTTGGCAGAATATGCAGAATAATAATGTGCTATTAAGTGACTTACCTTGACCGTTACTGGGATCTTCTGCTACAGCATCTATTTGAAGGGATTGTATCCTATTCAGCAGTTCATTTGACTCTGGACACATTTTCTGCACATAAGAAAGAACAAATGATCAAGTTATAGCAGAGAGCTAATGCAGCTAGTATAATTGGCCATGATCCTGATTTGGGACCACTATCATAAATTAGTTGTGTACATAATTCACATTTGTGAGTTAGTTTGGTCAAATCAGTCCAGGAAACTTGTTTCATCAGTTTCATTTTGCAAAACTCTATTGCTTTTTTGAACAGTCACTGGTGCTTCATAAACATCACATGTTCTCTAAACCAGAAACTTTCATTTCCACAATTGTAGACTTGCTGACAGAAGTAAGCACTTTAAAGAAAACTGTAAATTAATGGTTTCACAAAGGAAGTTGTTTTTCTTTTAAAATAACTGGGTAGGTACTCTTCTGAGCCTCACTTCACTGCAAAGATTAAACCCCTCATGCCAGGAGTTCTCACTGATAGCCATCAGTACTACTAAAGCAAGAAAATTAATAAAATCTGTGATACAAAGGTTCCATAATCAGCCCAATTCTTCAAGAAGTTTTCATTCTCTTATTTTCATTCAGGAAATCATTCTTTTTATCACAATTTATAAACCTACAGCTAGAAAAGTAAGAGAAACCAACTTGGGTGCTCAGGAAAAACACCCGATTACAAATTTTCCCTGTTGTTACTGCAGTATAGCTTCCTGGTCTCAAGCAGGCTGAGACACATTAGACAGTGAACACAGGACAAAAATTGCCAAGAACTTACAGAGGTTTTTTTACACTTACTCTAAATCAGGTTCTGGCACTTTTGAATTTCTAGGAATAATATCTTATTTCATGAGTGAGACTTAATGGATATATGAGGAGCTTTTACAAAGTGTCATCATAGAATCAGAATGTCACTTGGGTAGAAATAGACCTTGGGGGACCTCAGGCCCACTTCCTGCTCAAAACAGGGTCACTTATGGGATCAGAGTTGGTAGCTCAGAGGTGATGGTGACTGGACAACCTTCTTAGGTAACCTGCTCCACCGCTCAGCTGTCCTCATGGGGAAAAAGTGTTGTGTTTTTTTTTTTTTTTTCTTTTTCTCTTACATCCAGTTTGAATCTCTCTTTTTATAGTTTACGTCTGCTGTCTCTTGTCCTCCTACTACGTGCTGCTGTGAAGAGCTCGACTGTCTTCTCAATAAACTCCTCAGAGGTAGGGCCAGGCTGCTGTTTATCCCCCGGCAAAGCCATTGCGTGTCTGGGCTGAAACAGCCCTGGTCCCTCAGCCCCATCTCACAGGGCAGGACTAATAGGTGCTGAGCAGATCTGCTGCCTGTGACGCTGTTGGTACAGCCTGGGGTGCTGTTGGCCTTCCTTGCTGCCAGGCAGGCTGTGGCTGGTGTCCAGGTTGCTGGTCCCTACAACCCTGAGGTTCTCCTCAGCAGTGCTGCTCCCTGGCCGGGCAGCCCCTAGCTGGCACCGAAATCAGGGGTTATTCCAGGTGCAGCACGTTGCACTTGTCCTTTCAGAATTTCAGGAGGTTTTTGTCACCCCATTCCTCCAGTCTGCAGCTGGCAGTCTTGCCCTTGTGACTGTATTGACTGGTCCTCCGAGTTTGGTGTCACCTGCACACCATATGAGAGTACGCTCCATCACTTCCCTGAGGTCACTGACAAAAGAGTAAACCGGCGAAGGTCCCAGTATAGTAGACCCCTGCACCATGGCAGTTGTCACTGGCCCCCAGGTGAAGTAGGACTCACTAACTGCTACCCTCTGAGACTCAGCATCCAACCTGTTTTCATCTGCCCATCCAGACAGTAACATCCGAACTTGGATACATGAATATTTTGGGAGGCAGTGCTGAAAATCTTCCTGAAGCTGAGGTAAATGATGTGCACTGCTTTCCCCTCATTCATAAATCCAGCCATTTTATCACAGGAGGAAATCAGGTCGGTCAAGCATGATCAGTCTCAAAGTGGCAGAATCTGGCCATAACTGGGGTTAGGGAGAGGGAATGTGGGCAACTGACACTTAAAAATGCTTAGAAAGTTACTCACTTTTAACTTCTTCAGATCATCTTCAATATTTTTTCCTAGATTTTGATAGTAAAATGGCTTGTATCTTTGACTGATTTCTGCAAAAACAAAAGAACTAAGTGCAAGTGGTTTTCAATGGAAAATAAGTGATTTATACTGTTAGTAATTTTCATGGATAAGGATTGAATAAAGACTTGTATGAAGTCAGAAACAAGAAAATACTTTTAATATTTGTTCACATGGCTCATTTAGTCTTAATATAGTAACAAGAACAGGATAATTTCTAGGGATTATTTTTTCGTTGTTTTTGTTGTTGTTGTCATCATATTGCTTTTGAGGGTGAAAGCTCTCTGTCTATGATCTGTGGCTGACAGCAACTTGACTTGGCTAGCCAAAAGATTGGTTGCCCCATTTTAAGAAATAAGATACATTCAATTGCATTCAGCTATTTGATAAACAACTAGCCTGTCTCCGCTAAAGACGGAATTACTGAAATAGTCTACTAACATGGTAAATATCAGTATTTTGTGTATGGAAAAATGAGAAGCTAAGACCCAGTCCAAGCATTATCTCAATCCACTAGCAGTAGATTATGCATGTTATGGAAACAGTAGATGAGTTCCTCCTGGTATACAAATTTCCTCTGAGTATTTAAGTACATGCCTGTTGCATGTGAAGCTCTTTGTGCCGCTGTCTAAATCCAAACCTCCATTTCCTGTTATGTGTATGGTGTTTTTTTGTGGTTTGGGGTTTTGTTTTGTTTTGTTTTTTTTTTTTTTTGGATTGGGGTTTGGGGTTTTTTTGGGCACTACATATAGATGCAGAAAGAATAGACAAGAGGAGATAAAGAATTTTGACTTATATTTACTGAATGCTTTTAGTCTCCTTCCCAGATCATTCAGTCAAGACTTTTACTGACTGCAAGTGTTTTGGGGTCTGACCGTACAAAAGCATGATTAGCTAGTCAAAGGCTGTTGGATCACTCCTGGAAGGCTAAACTGGGACAGCTTTTGAAGCTAGTTTCAGTAAGGTATAACCAAGATATACTATGTCCCTTGATGTTAGCTTTTCTGAAAAAAGGGTTCCAAAAACACTATTCAAATGTATCAGCAGGTGTATAAAGTGTCTTAGCTCCATCCACTCAGTAGCATTTCACAAATCTGTAAATGTTGGACCAGATTCCATTTTTAGTCAGGATACAGGAGGCAGGCTTTACTGAGCACGTGAAATGATATTTTTATTTCCAAAGCAAAAATTCATACTTTAAGAGGAAAACATTCAAGTTGGTTTTGCTGCATTACAAACTATTGACAGACACATAGCAAAAAGAATCCCAAAACAGTGCCTTACCTGCAAAGGTTGGCCGCTTCTCTGCCTCCTGCTCCCAGCATTGTTTCATTAAGTCAATAATTTCCACTGGACACTCATTAGTGATCTCCTTTATGTCTGGTCTGTTTCCATTTATGATTCCAAAGCAAATCTGGGCTTCATTTATACCATCTGAAAAATAAAATTTCCTATCAGGTCCTGATCACAAGTTTTCCACCTTTCTGTAGGTGAAGGAAATAGTGAAGCAGCTCCCTGTGGGTTTGTGGATATGTAAAAGAAGATTTCAAAGATGGCTGATTTACAGCTACAAATCTCTCACATAAATGAATTTGAATCTACTGCCCTAAATTCCGCAGATTAGAGATTTATTTTAAGATTTAATGGATTTACTTTTGTATGTAAGACATGCCCAGTGTGAGTTAGGGTGATGGATCTAGCTCTCTAGAATCTGAATCTCAGTTATTCTGTGCACTGGGTGCAAACACAAAGATGGCCACACAGGCAATGTTTAGCCATTTAGTTAGCAAAAAAAATCCATTCAAAAAGATAAACACGTTACTCTGGAATTCCACAGTCTGTTCCTATTGCTTTCTCTATATGAGTACATTACTGCATGTTGAGAAATTAGCACCACACAGCTGAGAAGCAGCGACTGACCGTGTGACCATTCCTGTTAAAAGGAAAACCACACGTAACTAGTCCACCTTAGGAAATACCGTACATCAAAGTTTCCATTCTGGCCTGCCCAAGGTTGGTCTTAACTTCTGCCACTGAGTGCAAGTTTATTCCCACACCATGTGGATGTGAAGAGATTGGGCTCATGCCTGCATTTCAATCCAGGTGTTCTTGTCCACGCTCAGAAGTCAGGAATGATGCAACTAATGCCACTTACTGGCCATGAGGTGCTGAACAGGTGGTATTCTTGGGCATAGGTGATTTAATCTACTAATCTTAATTTTGTAACTTTAAATGCTTAACATTTGTAACTTAATTTTGTGATAGCATCTTTTTGGAAGTAACTTACGCTCATATGGCTCTTTGTTAGCAAAAATTGCCCAGATCACTATGCCGAAGCTGTAAACATCTGATTTCTCCACAGGCTTTACATTAAGACAGCGTAAATGCTCTGGAGCCATATAGAAAAGGGTCCCAGCATTGTTCTGGCAAGTGCTCTTGATTTGCTTCTGTCGGACAGTCTCCTCTTGGGTCAGCCGACTCCAGCTCTTAAAGGAGGCAACACCGAGATCTGCAATCTGAAAAATAAGACACATCAGAGCTAGTGCTGGGATGAAGAGGAGATAAACAAGTATTTCATGCGGTGCTCAATTTTAAAATGAATAGCTAGTAATAACTTATCTAAAAATGAAACACAGCAAAAAAATGCAACTACAAGAAAGGAAAACAAACTATTTGTCACTTCAGTGTTGGGGTTTTTTTTCCCTAAATAAAGTATCACTGCCAACTGGGAACCATTAGGCTGAACCTTCATTATTAACTTAACCCTACTTGAAACAATCACACAATGTAGCAAAAAAAGAAGTTTGTTTTTGCTCATATTGACAATCACATTCAAGATCTGCTTGGAGTGCTTGTGGCAGAACAGAAGATCCATATGAGAAGAAGCTAAGATTCAAATCCAGAAGTAATCTATGAGATGGCCAGATATCCCTCCTCCCTCACTGCCCTTTCCATTTAGATTCCATTTAACTTGACTTCCTTAGCTCTTCCAACAGAAAGGGGGAGGAAGAGGATCTAAAATGATGTGATGTGTATGCCAAAGAGACATGGAAATAGGATAGCGCGGAATAAGTCAAAGCAGGAATACCTGGGTACTGTGCGCTTGACAAGGTGACGTTACTGAAACCTTAGTGCGCAGTTTTACAACTAGACTAATGGCTGATAGTGAAGAAAGTAATCCTTCCCTTGATTCCCCACGGACTCCTGTTATATGCTCCATCTGTTCCTCCTGTTCCAGCACTGAGACTTACCAGACACAGGGAAGACCTAGTGCAAGGCACTCAAATGTCTGGCTGAACCAAGTGCTCCCCAACAGAAGGGCAGCACTGCGAACAAGGCACACTGTAATCTGCTGGTTTGGCTTCCTAAATCGGGGCAGGGTGGTCAGATTAGCATCAGTGCTGACACAAGGGAAGAGGAGGTCAACAGGAGAGGAAAGATGGAAGAAAATGGGACCGCCACTCCTGGCCACAGGCAGCTGTCAAACAGAGTTGTTCGACCCAATCACTTCAGATAAAACTGAGGTGACACCTTGCCTCACTTCTAACTTGCTTTTCTTTTCTCTCTTGTTGCCTCTAACTAGCTTATTGTTCCTCTTGAGTTTCTGAAGCTTTGGGCTAAATTTAGAGGTCGTATTCTGAGGAAGAAGAAAATGTAATTGACCTCTTGCTGAGGAAGTAGGAGTCCAAGTTCGTGTCTGCAAATGAGAGGTCTAATGTGATAGAGGAAGATATGATATAAATCTTCCTACATTTGCAGTTTCCTAGAACAACTGTTTCCTTTTATAAATATTGGCAATGTTAGACACATTAAAGCAGATAAATCATGTAACAGCTACCTTAAATTATACTTTTGATCAAGCTGCTTAAGGAAGTCTGATCTGATTCTGAATTTGATCCTGGGTTCCAGTTCAGTGCAATGTGATGATAGCCTAGTTTGGTCCTGTCCGTATAAGCAAGCTGAAACCCAACAACTTAAAACTTACATTTAGAGCAGATCATGTTTTTTTTATCATTATTATTTTTGGCAAAAAAAAAGAGAAGTTTCTATCTCTTATCTACAAGCTGCTTATACTGCACTAGGACTTGCTACTATATTAACCTTGTCAAGCCCCACTTCTCACTAATATATGTGTGAGAAATATTGAATGAGAGAGCTTTCTTCCCAGGAATTTATTCTGTGGTTTCATACTGTAATGGGGTAATTATTTCAGCAACTCACCTTGGCCAGAGACAAGACATTTGATGAGGATTGCTGCAAATTCTACTGAGGTTTATTCAGCAGTAGACTCTGTATCTATGCGTCTTGATCCAAAAGCCCACTAAAGTTAATAGAAGGGCTTTGGAACAGGCTTATAAACCATTCTTTGAAGTAGCTTCCTGCTGCTTTTTTTGCAGCTGCTGGCTGTCATTTAAAAATGATGACTAAGGGAAAAAAAGAGGGAGACAAAAGAAGAAAAGATAATAGGCAAAAGGAGGAAAGGAATAAAAAGGATGAGATAAAGGCAGGAGGAGAAATTACAGCAATAAAGGACAAAAGACATGATCCATAAGACATTTTATTTTGTTTCAATCTCTGCGTGTTAAGGCTTGTTTTTTCTTTCTAGCTGTTTTGTTATTTGTAGTTCATTAATTCTCAACAATGTTATTAATTTTTTTAATACCCTTAGTGATTTTTTTTTTCCACAAATGGGGGGAAAAATTATATAAATCTCAGGCTCAGAGGTTTTATAGGCCACCATACTTCAGTGATCCACTGCTAACACTCTCTTAGTGATAGCTCGCTAGACTACAAAGGAATTCCTCTGTCAATCAGGAATACTAACCAATGCAGCTGAACTGAGTTCTTCAACCCAAATCATCAGCTTTCTTCATTTACATTCTAACAAGTACCTTAATGTGGAAATCTGTGTCCACAAGGATGTTTTCTGGTTTTAGGTCTTTGTGTACGAAGCCTTGCTCATGCAGATAAAGCATTCCTTCTGTGATCTCCAGCACAAAACGTCCTTTCACTGACAAAGGCAGTGGGAACTAAAATAAAGAACAGAAGTACCATCTATTAAAAATGGCTACTACAACCATCAAATTAAAAAACAGTATCTAAAAACTTTCTTTTTCAGTCCCAAGACTACGTCAGCTCAAGCCAAGGTAAAAAAGAACCAAGGTCCTTCTTGGATCTAAATTTTCACATTAAAGTAATTCTAAAGTCACTCCACAATTACAGCAGCATTCTGCTTTAGCAAATTCTTCCCATATCTCTACAAACTCTCCTACAAGAAAGACATAGAGGTTCTGGAGTGTGTCCAGAGAAGGACAATGAAGCTGGTGAGGGGTCTGGAGAACAAGTCTTCTGAGAAGCGGCTGAGGGAACTGGGGTCATTTAGTCTGGAGAAAAGGAGGCTGAGGGGAGACCTTATCGCTGTCTACAACTACCTGAAAGGAGGTTGTAGAGAGGTGGGGGTCGGTCTCTTCTCCCAAATAACAAGTGATAGGGCAAGAGGAAATGGCCTCAAGTTGTGCCAGGAGAGGCTTAGGATGGATATTAGGAAAAAGTTCTTCACAGAAAGGGTTGTTAAGCATTGGAAGAGGCTGCCCAGGGAAGTGGTGGAGTCGTCATCCCTGGAGGTATTTAAAGGATAGGTTGACGTGGTGCTTAGGGACATGGTTTAGTGGTGGGTTTGGTAGTGTTAGGTTGATGGTTGGACTCGATGACCTCAAAGATCCCTTCCAACCTAGACAATTCTATGATTCTATAACTCTGAACCTATAACTGTGGTCTGCTCCTCTGTGATATGCAGGAAAGCCAGAGCTGTCCTCTGCTGTCTCTAGAGAAGGCAGGGCTCCCACTGACTCTTTCATATAGAAAGGAGAGTGAGAAACTAAAGACTCCATTCTTTGGAGATAGCAGGAACATCCTGTCCCTTTCAAGCATCTTATCAACCTTAAGGAGCGGCAAGGGATGAAGCAATTCACTGCTCACTTTCTGTAGCACTTTCATCATGTTCCCCCGGTCCACATACTCCATCACAAGTGAGTAGTTTCCGTCTTCCAAAACTATACCTAGTAGTTTTACCACACGGTCGTGCTGCAGTTTGCGCATAATCCTGCCTTCTTCAAGGAGGGAAGCATTATATCTGTAAAACAGAAATTACACTGAACTTAGGTATCAGGGTAGAAAGAACACAGGGATGAAAATGCTGTTAATTCATAATGAGAACAATGGCCAAAAATGTCAACGTCCCTAGAGCCACTGTAAGAGGAACCATACCTTCAGTTGGTTTTGAATTGATATAGTTTTGTTCATGCCAGGTTATGTTCTCTAAGTCTCAAATGCCTTGCACAGAGACTGCTCAGCCTGATTTTATGGCCTGCTTTTCAGAAAGTGGATAAGCATTCTTTTTTGTAGGTGCACTGCTGGTTATGTATGTTGAAATCCCTGAACTGAGGTGGGATCAGGACAGGGCAGGGCTGAAAGAGCCTTTGGACAAGGAAGATGAAGACACACTCAACTACCTCTTTTACAGGAAACTATACAGGTCTCTTTCCCAAAGGGCTGGTATTCATGTTCCAGTTCAAAATGGATTTATTACAGGGGATCCACCCACATACCGGATGGTGATAACATTTACTAACAATTAGTGGGTTAGGATGAATTCAAAGCCCAACTTTACCAAGGCCTTAGTACAATCCATCAATAGTCACAGGTGTGCACCTGGGAGCTCACTAAGGGTGTTAAAGAAGGATGGTACCCATTATTAAATAGTCTTCTTTTAACTATTGCTCCTGTTCTAGTTACCAGGCAAAAGGATGTAAGAAAATCTTGAGACTATGTTGCTTGCTAATGCTTTCCTACCCTGTGACTTAAAAGGAAATTGCCTTCTCCCTCTGTGTTTCTCTAGTACTACAGAAGAAGGTGGCTGTTTTGTTTGCATTAGGCTCAGTTGTAAATTTGCTTTTGGTTCAAGACTTTTGGTTCAAGACTTTAAGGAATAACAAGTTTATGAGCCTGCGTAGTGAGAAAGTAAAAACGCAAACCCAAAAGAAACCAGGCAGGCTTGTCCATTTTCACTGTGTTCATCCCAAACTGTCAGTGCGGTTTGCAAACGACTAGAATCTCTTAATTCACTTTCCACTGGCAAAATAAAAACTCGGTTAATTTATTTATTATAACCCAAACTAGAAGAACACGGGGTTTTGTCTCTCTCTAGTGGATGACTCCTGGGAGAGTTTCAGGATTATCATGGCTCTGAGGCAGTAGAGCTGCAATGTGACCTGAATCCATGGAAATCAACAGCTCATTCAATCCTTGAATTAAATCAGCAGGCTTGGCTCACTCTGCTTTTTCTCAAGGGAGAGAGGGGTTACATTCTTGGTACTATACATGTGGGGCTGGAGTTCTGCTGATAGCTCATGTGTGTTTAGTTCCTAGTGGACATCTACGGTTGGGCAATTGTATTGAAAACTGATCTGCAAGCTTGAAAATATCATGTGCCCACTGAGTTCCTGCCTTTCCTTAAATTTGCAAGAGTCCCCTCGATTCTTAATAATTCACAGTAGCGCTCACCTTGCAACAGAAACCGGGAACTTTGCTGGAACAATGAGTTGAAACTAAAACTAAAAAAGTGGGCTCATGAGGGAAAAAAGGAAAATTTACAGGACAGCTGCCAGTATTGTCTTAGAGTACCCACATGCAGTACCTCCAGAATACAAAGATCTGGATTTATTACTTTATTTAGATTTCCCTCCATTGAGTTTAGAGGACTCCTTAGACCAACCGAAAGATAAAAATCGGAACTAAGATCTGTAACTTACTCAATGCGCTGGGGCCCTGTATACACTTTTTTTAATACTACATATCCATGCTTCTTGTGAAAACATAAAGAAATTGTTCCAAATCCTCCAGCGTCTAATTGTTTTTTTTCAAGCAAATCCTGGGTGTTCATATGGATGTCTTCCAGTGACATGTTTGCAGTCTTTGTGGCTTAGCAATTAAAACAAAGTCAAGTATCCTAGTGCTTCTGGACCTGTAGTATAAAGGAGGAAAAAGAAGTGTCATTATCAAGCATTTAGCTGTTCCACTAAATAAGTGTCTATGTAAAGAGGGGAACACAAGCGTATACTCTCGTGACCCTTATGAACAAAGGGCCTCAGTTTGAAACCAAAGATGCTGTAGTTCTCACAGGATGAGACCTCAAGATCACAATGATTTATCCTGTCAACCAATTACAGTTATATTGAGTCAATATAAAATCATTTCTTCACCTGAGGATCTCAAAGTGCTGTTAATGAATAGTTTTTACCTATATAATATGCAGTAGATTGGCACTGTCTCTACACATCATCTGTGCAAAAACTGAAACCCAGAACAATCAAGGGCCGCAGTCCAAAAGGCAGGTAGTGCCTAATGATTCTGATTGGTATCTCGTTTTCTTAATTGCCTGAACGCAGGCCTGTCAGGTGCCCAGATACTTATATAACTCAAAGCTACCTTTTGGGCACCTTTGCAAATTCAGCTCTAAAGGGGGTTTCTCTGGAGGGTGAAACAACCAACCCAGCTTTGGTGGGAAACTTCTTTTCACAGCTGTCTAAATTTAGGGAGACAACTGCTAGGAAGGACTGTGGTTGGGACATAAGGCAACTTCCCCCCCACCCCTAAAAAAGAAGAGGAACAAAGAAGTTGTGAAGGTTTGCAGGATCTCCTGAGTGCACCAAGAGAAAAAGAGAGCTTGGGGGAGCTTATGAAATGTGTAGATAAGCAAACCCCAGTGGATGCCAGAATAATTTTAAGCCTTTGATAAAGCTGAGGTGCTCTCTCGCCTAACATGTCTCTCACGAGGTAAAACCTTAAAATAAGGGTAGGGGGGCATACACCAGCAAGCTGCATTGCTAACACAGGTGCAAGCCACAAGCTCTGTTTTTTTCTCACTGAGCTTTTTACTTTAAGCACCTTATGCCAGGTAAGGAAAGAGCTTGCTGAGAAAAGACAAAGTTCAAGAGACTGGAAGGGCTGTTTCCATTCCTCTTGGGTGACTACGACACGGATATATGGAGCTGGGAGAAAGTCACCATTTCAAAGTGCCACTGTCAGCAACAGTAGATTGGCTCATTTGGGTAATTAAGAGCTCTAAGTAGCGTAGCAAACAGATTCCCAAATTTTTCAGACCAACAAGTGACTGCTAACTCTTGTAAGCTACTGTGTACCTGTATCATCAAATCTCTAATTGAAAAGATTGCTTAATGTTGTTATCAACATCAGCTGCAGCCCAATTTCCACAGCCTCCTTCTGGAGCCTGGGAACTATGGAGGCAGTAAAAGCGCCTGTAGAAAGTAGGTTCCTGAGGGAAGAGAGATGTTTGTGTACAGGTTTGGAAAATGTTTGGTTGGTTCAGTACTGACAAGCCAAAATAGGGACAAGTAAGCTTAATTAAAAAAAAAAAAGTTGTGCCTGTAGAAGAGAGAAAGCAAGAGCCTCCTCTTCCAAGGGTATATATGCTCTATGGGCTGTTGTCATATAGACAGGGAACATCATTTCTACATCTGGAGCAGTGTGCTCTCTTCAGAGTTTTCTTCTTTGGCTTTCCTGACTTTGAAGGGATGCAGATTTCGTTTTGCTGGAGTTTTGCAGTAAGAGCACAGGACTGAGGATGTGGCTGCATTCATTTAGTAAGAAGGTAAGCTCTGCTATGCCTAATAATTTTTAGGAGAGAGATTGTGGTTGTGTTTTGTTAGTTTTTTTTAAATTCCTTTACTGTTAATCAAATAGCTGAGCAACAAATGAGTCTTAGCAGTGCAAAGAATACTCACTGCTGCTCTCATAGGTGAGCTTTTGTCTCCCTGGAGGTTTCTGGTGATGGTTCTCTGGCTTTCTTGGGGTGCTGCTACTGACTGTTGTGCAGATAGGGTGGGTGTCACAGGTACAAAGGCCTGAATTCAGTCATGAGACTTTAACGTGGTATGAAGTAACATCTTGCTTATTTATCTCCCTTTCAAGAATTAGTTCCAAATCACATATTTATGGTAATTTTTCCATGCTAACAGTAATTATGCACCTAGGTAGTAGTTATTCTTGTAAGAATTGCACGTTCTCTTCTTGTGAATGCAAATAAGATGTGTATTTTTGAATGCTGAATCTCTAAAGTTGCATTAATAGTACAGATAGCTTGGGGATGCCACTCAATACCATATAATCTGGTGAAAACCAGTCCTGCCTCAAGCTGCAACAATATAGGACCTTGTTTCCGTTTACGCTGTTAATACCTGTCCCTACCAAGCAGTGCGTAATTGCCCTAACAAGGCAGTTTGGAAATTCAAAAGAAGTAATAACAGATATCATCAGATATCTACTGAAATGAGCTGGATAATATTCAACATGGGGGGATTTTCTCATCAGATGTCAGGGAAGGCTCCTTCTTGGGTATGCTCTACGATTAGGATGCTGCTACTTTTTGTTGTTGTTAAGTAGCGAGGCACTCTGAGTAAAAGCTTTTTGATCTTGAGACTTATTTCAAACCCAAAGTTTTTTGTAGGAAGACTACTTATTTCGGTATACTATTTAACACGAGGTATTGGCTGATGTTACCTGGAAATGTCAGTCGATAAAGAAATCGATAGAAGCTCAAAGGCTCAAGTTGATTCCAAGCTTACTGCTCTTTATTGAGATACACTGTAATTCAAATGTATCCTCAGTACTTATGATACACCAGTGCATACACTATGTATCTGTGGTTAAGAGAACAGAAATTTTACAGTTTGGTTTAGCCTAACCTTACAGAAGCTATGTGTACTCCTAGGGGTTAATTTGTGTTCTATGAGGTAGCTTTCATCTGTACACTTGATTGATTATAGAGCAGGGTTGTTTGTTTTTTTTAATATACTATTCTGAACATTTTTATTAGGATGGGTTCATATTTAACAACTGCCAACACGCATTGTGAAAATTTTGTACTGGTTGCTAAAAGAGAGAGATTTCTGCCTACTAGTACGTTCGGGTTTTCTTTAGAGAGGGATAAAAGTGTAGTAAGTGGGTTTGTGGCAGTTTTCTTTTTAACACCGTGGTTGTGTTCTCCCCTCTAACCTCCAAAGGGCACATAAACTCCCAAGAACCTGGTCATTAGGTCATAGTGGGTCTGATCACCATTCAAAAGCGGTTTGCTCTCTTCTAATGATTTGTTACTGATCTGATGTAGGTCTTGTGTAGCCTGCATGGTTAAGGAGGATCGCTGAGCGCATTAGCATGGTAATATGAAAAAAGGTCACACAGTAATTGCAGCCCTTTTGGTCTGATAATACTCAGAGGGCACAAGTTCTCAAGAGGTGTTACAAGGCATAATCGGAGAAAGCGAACAAGTCTGCAAGCACCAAAACCCATGGCCTGGCCATTTAGTTATGAGTCAGGAACAGAAGGGAATGACAGACAGGAAGCAAAGCTGGTATCACCGATACGGGTAACAGGAGACAAGTGGAAGGGTCCCAGCAGCTGGAGACAAAAATACTGCATGTGTGGAAGATGTTTCAAAAGCTGTCAGTGCATCTCGACTCCATTGCTGTAACTCTCATAACCCACTCTGTCTAAACCTTTCCCTTACGCTAAGGGCTTTCAGCTGCCGCATCTTTTCACTGAGGAACAATTTTTTTTTTTTTTTCTTTCTTTCTTTTGGAAATAGTAAAGAAAATACCTATGCCCGATCAGCAGCAGGTTACAGAAGGGATCCCGTGGGAATGCGAGGAGGAGCCAAGACGAGAGAAGCGAAAGTGTTCGCGAAACACGAGTTTTCATAGGACCCGGAGCAGAGGGAGGGCGAAACACGCTGCGAGCGCCGGCGGGGCCGGGGCAGAGGCGGGGAGGGGAACGGAGGGGCTCCGGGCAGCGGCTTGCAGCGGCACAGCTCTGCCACAGAAAGGGCAGAAGTGGTCACAAAAACGCGTATTCTCGTA
>NW_009648358.1:528590-544598 GCF_000708025.1 Charadrius vociferus
TGCCGGCTGGAAGGAGTCGGCTCCCGGTGTGGGTCCGTCGTGCCGTGTCGTCCCCCCCGACCTTCGCCGCCGGCGTGAGCGTGGTGCCGACGATGGGTGGTGCAAACCTGACCGCCTTACCCAGACGGACAGCGGCTGGGGGTTCGGTGCGTGGTGGGAATGCATTTCTTCGCCGTGGTTTTGGTGCCGAAGAGGCAGGTTTTTGTTCAGGAAGGGCGGAGGCAAAAGTTTGTTTGTCAACAGAGTAACTGTAACAAGTAACAGTCCTGGGGACGGCTGCAGAAATACGTAAGCTAAAAAGACTGCCATAACCCGTCTAGTCCATCCTCTTGCGGAGGTCAGGTGTGTTTAGGGCATCTCTGACGGATTGTATGTAGTTTGTCATTGTCCTAATAGCAAAGGAGACTCCATAACTAACATATCCTATTACTTTTATTAGGAAAACTTTTTAAATATAGAAATAATGTCTAACACAGCTTCTGTACATAAGACTGATCCATTTGCCTTTCCTCCGGTGAAACAATGGGGATGATGAGTACCTACCCTCTTTGCCATGACCTTTCCCATTCTGGGGAACCGTTGCGTTCCTCGCAATGCTTTGTGGATGCTGGTGGAGTTCATGGCTTAGTATTACCAGAACAGCAGCAGTACATCCATACGAGTGGGTAACAGCAGCCCACAACCTGTGTTTAAGGGCAGGAGCCTCTCTAAAGCTGGAGGGCAAGCCTGATAGTGATGACAGAATGAAAGTGGTCCGGGAGCCTGGTCCTGTTTCCTGGTGGAAACTGGGGCCCCAAACTGTCATAGATCTGGAAGAAGCACAATGGCCACCGAGGGTTTGACATAGTTCTGTGCTAGGTCCTATGTTGGATTTCATGGCTATGGTTCCTCAGCTGTGGAGGGCTTCTGAGGCTATGTTTGTACCTCTCCTATTCCTGCCACATACAAACAAAACATTTCAGAATGTAGCATCTGAATTCTTAACCCCTCCATGTACCCTTATCTGCCCTTCTAGAGGAAGACACCATCTGATTTGTGCCTTCTGCTGGCCAGCACGTTCATCTGCGAGGGGCAGGTGGCTCCTGCCTTCCAGCTTATTGAAAGGTGTTTCTTTGGAAAGACAGATGGGAAACAGTAATATGCAGGTGGCTGCAGTTTTGGATAGGTAGAACAGCCTCAGTGATCACTTTCAAGCTGAAGTTTTCTCTCTGAGTCTCAAGACAGTTTTCTGCACCTTGTTGGGCAAACTTAACAAACGGCTCAGGAACTCTCAAAAAAATGCTGAGTGCAATCATTTCCACTCTAAAAAAAAGTATGTTGGCAATGGATGTGGTGGGCATGCACCAGTTCCCCATTTTCCACTGATTCTGGATCAGCTGGTATTGAGCCAGAACAGGAGCTTAATGCTTTGACAGCTCCAGATGCAAGGGCCGATCACACCTACTGTAATGAGGAGACTCAGGACAGCTACGCTGAATGGCCAAACTAAGCTCATTGGAGTTTGAATACAGATATTTTATGTCCATCCACATCGTGAGGTATCGTAAGGAGGGTGTTATTAAACCTGCAGTCCAGAGAATCTGGGATGTTTGACAACTAAATAAAGCAAAAGTAAATCCAGATGCGGTACCTCTCGTGGGCCGATCATACAGTGTTGGTCTTCTGTTGCAATCCCAAACATTACAGAAATCTTCTCATAACACTTTACTCCTGAGGGTTTTTGTTTTGGTTTGTTTTTCTGCTTTTGAGCTTTCCATTGTGTATGTGGCTGAAGACATGGGCTGAAGGCAGGAACATGGCTAAATTTGTAAGCATTGCATGGTTAAAAAGGTTTCAGTCTCATTCAGTGGGTGATTTACCAACAAGCACTAGGCAAAAAAAAGACAGAAATTAGCATTTATTTGTTGGTGCTTAGAGGTCGGTGTTGCCAGTTATGACATTCCTTCTTGAAATGAATAGGGAAAATAAATTGATCCAAAAATGCAATCTGAATTTATGGAGAAATCTCTTAATTCTGATTGAAAAGAAAGGCAGGTTGTCCTGAACTGGCCAACAAGGCCAGTACAGTTTTAATGCTTTTCACAATAATGTGTTTATGTGAGCAGAAGTTTTCAATTTTAGTATTAAAATAAAATAAGCGCATTAGTTCTCTTTTTACTTTAACTGAAACTTTCACTAATCTCAACCAAACTTTCACTTACTTTGTACTAAAAATCTCAGCCATCTTATTAAAGCTGATAGAAAAAATGTAAATACATAGAATTCTAAACACTTTTTTTTTTTTTTAACATGTAGCTGTTTTTATTGTCAGCAGGATGACAACTGCTGCACGTGAAATTTGCAGGTTTCATTGCACCACTGGAAAAATTGTAGGGGCTGATAAATAAGAAGTGTCAAAACTCCGCAGTGCTAAAGCAAGGCTACCTGGAATGGTTACCTATCTCGTTAATACTGAAAACTAAAACACGATCGCAATAAGCTTGTGCTGTAACGGGAAAGTGACTTTGCACAGGGGTATTTTCCTGATACTAACTTTGAACGCTGTATTGTAGTGAGCTTTGCCTACAGAGGTTTAAATTTTTCTGCTCCTTTCTTTCTACCTGCAGTTAGCTGCCAGGTATCTCTTTAGAGTCTTCTCCCTCTCTCTGTCTTGCATGAATGGTGAGCTCTATAGGGACCTGCCTTGTGGTGGGACCCAAGTGTAAAGGTGCTATGGCTGTCCCCAGCTAAAGGCTCTGCTGGGACCAGCAGGGTAAGTGTTTCCTCACACAGGACGTTCCCAGCTCTGGAGATGAGTCAATGCTGAAACGTTAATTCTGGGCTCAGCACCCTGCCTAGAACTCTGGGGAGGGGGATCATCGGTGGGCAAAATCCTGAGATTTATGTCTGTAATCTTTCTGTAATCTACCTTTTAATCTAAAGCAAAGCATTATCTGGTCTGATTGATCCCACTGTTGTCCAACAGCTGTCAAGATATTATGCTGTACAGCTGATTTTACAGAAAGAAGCCATGATTTTAGCTAGCTTTGGCTCATCAATGCAACAAAACTTCCACTGTATTTCTCTAAGCCCTGCTCAGAGGGCTGAGGTGGGAGAAACTGCAGCACTCTGCAACCAACAGTGTTGACGCATGGGTTCAAGGGCCGTACTTCCCTGGGGAGTCCGAATGCAGAATGGTATCCCCCAAGAGACTTGGGAACCAGTGTTGCTTGTGACTGACCGCAGCCACAATTTTTCATTGCAGTTAAGTTCAGAAGATGACCACCTGAAGTCTCCTTGAGACGCTGAGGTGTGGCCTAGCAACAGATGACAGAAATACAAAGGTGTACGTGTAGAGTATACTGAGAGGATTTTGTTTCCCCTTGGCTTTGTGTTAAGTTCCAATAAAGACACCACCTTTGCTCTGCACATCTGACTGGATAGCATTTGCAGGTATGGCAGTCCTCTGTGACAATCTGTTGCTTGGACAAGGTGGTTAGGTCTTGGTTTGTTCTCTGTTGGATGTTAACAAAATGCCTTCTTGTGTCATCAAGTGCAATTGGTAATTCAGAAACAGCTATGGGGTATTTTGGCTACACAATCCTGCACAATTGTTCTTCTGTCTCCTTACTGATTTTTCCAAAGAGAGAGAATTCCTGTGCGTTCAAACAGCATTAAACCAATACTGCTGAATCTGGAAATTGTTGTTGAAAATTATCTGGAATACAATATGAATGATGAGGTTGGGAAAGTTTGCTGATGATGCGGATGGGGGGACAAGCAAAGCAGATTGTGAGGAGTTCTGGAAAAATGGTTGTGTGACTGGGTAATGAGGCAGGAAGTGAAATTCAAGTTATGTAAAGGGGTGCACAGGAGGAAAAAAAAATATGCTAAATTGATGTTTAAAATAATGGTGCCTGAGCTGACCGCTGCCACTGACGGCCAAGATCTAGGCTTACAACAGATGAAAACATTAGCTAAAGCAAATCGTATGTCAGAGATTATTAGGAAAAGAATAGAGAAAGTCATATGAATCCAAGAGTCAGGAAGCTGCCTCTGTGTGTACTTCTGGTCCCCTCTTCTCTATGATGGGATAACGAGACTGGAGGAGTTCAAAGAGCAACAAGGGTGACCAAAGGCCAATGTTCTTCTCTTGGAAGAACAACTGAGCAGGATAGGACTCCATGGCCTGGGAAGGAGATTATTTAGGAGGTGCCATGTAAAAGAACAGATGGGACTGACCGTTTACTGTTGACTGAGAGGAATCAAATGAAGCTACTGGGAACCAGGTGCTTCACCCTCCCTGGGATCCCTCCGCATTCCAATGGTTTTTGCAAGGAAAACACTGACCCGCTGAACTTTGCCAAAAAATATTGGCTGCTTCAAGTTGGCATGAATTCAAGAGAAGACTGAACAAAATTCAGAGCAGGGATCTATTTGGCTTGGTGTATATATATATAAAACATACATAGTTCAGGAAACCCCCCAAAGTAAATATAGTTGGAGCCCAGGACAGTATTCAGGGGAAGTTCTTGCTCTTCCTGGCCTATAACCACTGTGGAGAAAAAACTTGGGGTTGGAGGACCCTTTTTCTGACCTAGCACAGCCGCTCTTGAATACTTCAATTACAAATATCCAGTTTAATACAGACACTTAATGTTACCATGTGTGTGGGAGCTGTTACACATCTGCCAGATAGTGTCAAGAAGTGTATCTTCATCATATAGGGTTTGAGATTCTTCATCTAACAGTTAAACCCATTAAGCTCTGCGATTGATCCAATACAGTAACATTTGGATACGAAAGCAGCAGTTGCAACTGTCAAACCATTTCCTTCTTTCTTGAATAGTCTGGTAACTGAACACAGTGAACATAAGGATGATTCTTCTCCTACACAATTTTAATATTTGTATTTGTCCTTCAATCTCTCTTCATATAACTTAAAGTTGTTTTCCTTAAGTCTCTTAGGCAAGAATCTGCTTTCTCCACAATTTACGTTTTCCATTTTATTCCCTTTCACTTTCTTTTTCCTGTACAACAGTTACTGAGCTAAAGCAAGTTTCTTGCTTGTGTAACCTAAAGACTTTGACTGATATGCAATGAAGCAGACATCTGTGAGAGCTAAGGGCAGCACTTCCCTGCTTCCAGGGGTCTGTCACTGCTAGAGGTGGCCCTTCACTGTGTAGGGGTAGGGTGGCAAACAGGAACACGTGACTCAATGTGGCAGCAATTCTCAGTCTGGTGTATCAGCTTACGCTGCCGCTCTCCAATCTGGGCTCGGCGTGTTTATAATCCAAAGAGCCCTTAAAGAAACATAAGGGTGGGGCATGACATTGTGGCTGTTACAAAGAATGTATGGCAGATGCACGCTCTGTATGCAGGGGCATAAGTGTCATTTGACAGTGATTCAGAAGACAGTTTCTTATTCAGGCCACATTCTTTTAATATTAAAGTGTAAAGCCAGCTGTTAGGTAAGCTGATCAAAGCAAGAAATGGTGTAGCTAAGCAAGAAACCCACCCTTTGCCATATGCACAAAAAGGGTTAACAGCTCTCGAGCACAAAAATAATCCCGCTAAAGTTCACGGTAAAAATCACAGATGTTAAGAGCCAGTCATTTTGTCCCACTAGATCCTGGCTCATAAAGAGATAGGGCTCCCGCAGGTTTTCGGGTAGGTGTTCTGCCTCGCCGACTGCTGGCGCTGGAGATCTCCAAGGAACTCCATCTACACTGATGCCAGAGGGGATGCACCCAGCCCTCCAGAGCCAAGCAGCAATACTGACTGGTGGGAAGGGGAAGGGAACAGACAGGATTCCTTTGTGTCTCTACTTAGGGTAACAAAAATAGAAAGTTCCCTTTGATTTTAAGAAACTACATACTTCACAAATGGGAGCTACATTCTGTAAAGAAAGGCAATACATGCACATACTGCTATATGATATTTGTATTTGGTGTTTTCCTTTTCTGGTATCTGTCATAGCTTTAATATTGCGTTGTAAATATGTGGAAAAACCTAAAGCTGTCCGCAAGGCCTTCCAGCTAAGGCTTTTCTGCAAGGCTTTTCCACTGTGCAACTCTATACATCCTTTTGCATTATTCATGATGTGGCTTCATAGCTCAAAGGCACAAGTGCAGAGGTCTCATTTAAAAGAACGGGATTGGCCATAACAAGGTTGAATGTGGGCAGCATATTCCCTGGTAAATAAAAAACACCCCAAACTGGCAGCTGTTACAAAAACTGTTAAAATAAACATGGCAATGCACTGTTTCATAAGCAGCAATGGTATAATCTGCAATTAAATACAGCTTGTGTTATCAACCACTTGTAGGCAGGATGTCACTGTTTGTATGAGCAAGGATCATTCTTCACAAAGAGTTTTGCACCCATCACTGAAGAGAATCGCTCAGGAATCAATGAAGATAAATGCTATATTGTCAGTTAAACTGCCAGCTGTAGTACTCAAGATACTTATAATACATTCGAATTAGGAGATCAGCATTCAGACATCGAGATAAAGCACCAAAAAGAATGGAAGGAAAAAAAAAATCTTCTCTCTGTAGTCCTGTACCTGAACATTACTTGAAATACCACTCAGGAGAGCAGTTTATGGGTTCTTCCTTCCAAAGTGTCTTCAGACGCTGGGCCCAGGCAACCAGCATTTCCTTCCTCTTCTCCTCAGAGACATACTCCGGAGCAAAGCAGATGTGAGGTGCGAGGACTTTGACACCACAAAAGTGCATGATTCCATGCTGGACTCAAAGCAAAGAAAGAAATCCCTCAGGAAATAGTTAGCCTTTCACTTTCAATTCAAGAATGTAGAAAATTCAAATCTGAAATGGTTTCTCTGACCCAATATAAGGCAGGTTTTCTAAATCTGTACATTTATCAGAAGGGAAATAAATAGAAGTTCATTATCTATCCTGGCAGTGACTATTGGAGGCTAGGCATTAAGCAGAATGACATACAATACACTGAAAAATAATGTCAACTTCATTTATTCTGCCTGTGGAGTTTATTTTTAAGTGCTATTAAACCCACAGAACTGTTCTTTTCATCTGCTGTATGCTATTAAATTTGCAAGGATCAGAGACAGCCTAAAGTCCATTGTACTGTTTAAACGTCCACAGATTGTTCCTGAACTGCCGTGTATTTCTCATCTAATTCTAAGGGGCTTTTTTTTAACCTTTTGCCTCTGGCTTAGCCAAACGATCCTGAATGAAGGCTGGTGCCTTTCAAATCAGCTCAACTTGCCATTTTCCCTCTGTGCGTATTTCTGAATTCACAGTTGCATTTCACATTCTTTGTCACGTTGACTTGCAAGCTCTGCAGCTAGATAGCCTCACAAGGGCAGACAGCTGGTAATTGCAATGGGTAGGAGACCAAAGAATTTAAGCACATCCGTTGTATTATATCAAGAAGTACCTGGCACCGTTTGCCTTACCACTGAAATTTCTCAAAGCATGCTCACTACTTCTGATAAAAGGGTCGCAATAAGAAAAGGCATTTCGTATGCTGATCATTAATGCCAGGATAATGTGTGACTCCCCTCCTGCCATGCATCCTACAAGAATCAGGTATCTATGGGGAAAAGAAATCCTGCATGCTAGGGCTAAAGGAAATCATATAACACCAGAGAAACTTAAAAGGCTGACAGTGTAAACTGTCTCCAGATTCCAATCTGGAGGAAGGGGCAAAAAGCAACTTTAAAACTCTGTGGACTTCTAAAGTAGTCTCAGGATTTTAGGGCCCAATTTATAACCTGCAGATGCTTGGAATGGACAACTTAATTCTTTCTTATTATATTTCACATAAAATAAACAATAATACAACTGTTTAAAATAATTGGAATAATAACAATTAAGGCAAACCCCAACCAAATATTCATATATTATACCTGCATGGGCCACAGGAGATAGCGAATATCACCACTGATACTTCCTTTTGCATACATCTCTTTGCTTCCTCCAGTGGTGAAAGAAAACAGGGCTAATTTGTTCTAGAATTAAGAAAGCATGCTTGAGTTAGGCACGTTTAAGGAAGAGTGGATGAATAGTGCCAGAGATATTCAGAGGAACCCAGACAGCATTAATTTTTAGAGGAGGTGGTGTCCTCTTCTTTCCCAGACCTTATGTGTAGTGGCAGCTCCGAGGCAAAAATTGATGACATACAACTAAACAGTGGACTGTGTGTCAGGGTTTTGGGCAGAGACAGGTTAAAAAAAAAAAAAAAGGAATTACATGTCTGACACCCTTGTATGAAGCAGGGCTGACCCTTGTTCTCCCCTATGCAATGTTTGGAAAACCATAGCTGGAAAGCACTCCGTTACTGAGAATATCTTTATTCCTGTCCTTCCTGAATGCAGAAATCGTATGCTACAGTCCCTCCTTCAAACTTGGGCTTGCTTATCACTTGCCAAGGAATAATTTCAGAACAAATTACCCCTCAGGTGTGCTAAACCCCTGTGTTTCTTCTGCTCCTGTAACTATAGTATTAGCCACTGGCTTGTGCTCAGCATCTGCCCTCTCAGTTTTAGCTTCTGGGGGCCTAGAGGAGAGCTGGGGAAGGACTTTTTACTAGGTCATGCAGTGACAGGACGAGGGGGAATGGATATAAACTGGAAGAGGGCAGGTTTAGATTAAACATTAGGAAGAAGTTTTTCACTTTGAGGGTGGTGAGGCACTGGAACAGGTTGCCCAGAGAGGTTGTTGAGGCCCCATCCCTGGAGGTGTTCAAGGCCAGGCTGGACGTGGCCTTGGGCAACCTGGTCTGGTGGGAGGTGTCCCTGCCCATGGCAGGGGGGTTGGAACTCGATGATCTTCAAGGTCCTTTCCAACCTAAACCATTCTATGATTCTATGATTCTGTAACTGAAATAATATTTTTCCAGTGCAGTATCCGAACGGCCTTGAGCCTGCACTCAGCATGCAGCTATGAACATTGGGGATTACTCCTATTCATCTCAGTGAGGCAGCCATTTCTGAAATTTAAACAAACTGAAATGTTTGGAATTGTTAAGAAGATCAGAGATTAATATGCAGCAGAGAACATAAATGTGAAATTAGTATTGATGGTTCCTGGATGCTGCAGTTGTTACCAAATAAGATCCATCAGACAGTGGGCCAAAATTTTCCAGGGGTATTCCCAGTGCCATGGGGAATGAAAAAATTATGAATTGTCATCTAGAGATACTGATCGTACCTAATTTATAAGCTACAGAGAAGAAAAGGTTGAAAAGAGATAGTTGGGACAGAGACTCATGCACTGGGTATTTCACGTTTCTGATTAAGTTTTATAGTTTAATTCCAACCTTTGATATCTAATCCCAGAACAGGATCTTGTCACCTATTCTAGTACATCACTCGTTACAAATTTGCGCAGTCCTGTGGTGGTGGGAAGAATGACAGACTATAGTTTTAGGAAATGGATTGATTTAAACTGTTTGCAAGCTGTATGCCATCCCAGTGCACTCTGATACACCTAGCAAATTATAAAGCCCACTTTGTAGGCCAACTAAAAATCTCTAGGAGATTGCTTAAATCTTTAGGAATCACTGCTTTCTCCTTATTGTACTATCCTTCAGACAGTTTTAAGCCAGAAAGTTACTCAACACATTACCAAAGCATTATTTCAAGAGAGCATAAAGTGCGAGCTTTAAACAGATATAATGGAAAAGAAAGACCAATACCCTCAAGAGCATTGTGTAAATCTTGATCTTAATAAAACAACCTCAAAAACATACCTTGAGCAAACCAGAATCGTAACACTTTGGAAATTCATGAGCAAATCCTTGGACCAAGACTCTGTCCATCCAGCCCTTCATGATTGCTGGCATGCTGAACCAATACAAGGGAAACTAGGCAAAAAGTAAATTACCTTGTTAGCACAGAGAGTCCAGGCCATCCTTAGGCCTGGTCTACAGGCCAAATCCCATTATCTTAATCTGTTCAGATCTTGTACATGTCTTCTTCCAGCTCTCTGTTGAGGGAGGCAGTAACTATGCTTGGCAAAAATAACTGAAGTGTTTTCTGTTTGTAGTAGTCTCGGGTACGTACCTGAACATATATAGCACACTAACACCACGGTGAACGTGGGGCCTTCTACACAAATTGAAGCTGGAATATGATGAAGCAGGAAGGTGACATTTATTTCAAACTTAAGACTGTACTGAATTGCGTCTCCTATTGCTGAAATGCAAAAGGAATGTATGATGTAATGGCGAATGTGGTCAAAATGCATACAGACAGCCTTATTGCCAGGACTGACATCTGGTGATCAGTTCTGATCCAACAGACTCCTGACAAATGCCATGGGATCTTAAGAAAGACTTACTTTCACACCCTGCTGACATGATGACCCTGAATCACTTTATTGAGAAGAAAACTTCTTTAACAGTAGGACCCTCTGTTTCCAAATCCTCCAGTTAGCCCGTGGGACTACAGCCTAAAGCTATCATGTCTTATTTGCATTATCTTGAATGCTTTATGGACTTTTATTCTAGGATGCATCACTATCCCTAAATCTTTGTCCACATTGCAGAAGAAGAAATTCTGTAAAATCTTATCCATCTGTATCTTAATTCAAGATGGAAACAATGTGGAAACTGGGTAATCACCACTCTCTCTAGAAGTGGTGAGTTTAGTCTGTAGTAAATTTTAAATCACTTTATGGTGCATTTCAGAGGCTTTTTTTTCTTTCTTCTTTTTTTTTTTCTGCACCAGAACATAACTCTTCACAGCCTTCTACGAAGAGCAAGTAGAAAGCAACTGCTTCCTTTGGGGAATGTTTGAATACTTGTCTCAGAAGCAATAGCATAAAAATGATGAAGACTTACAGTAAAATGCTTGAGATATGGTCACATCCTAAATTCCATCTAGAGTTGGACAGTGAAATATATATAGGCTATGCCCAAGGCCAACAGTCACACAAAGAAATGTAAGGCTAGTATTGCCTTGTACAGTACTTCTGGGACTTGTAGACACTGAGGACAGAGCTGGCACAGTGGGGAATGGAGAGGGGGTGTAATGATCCATTAGTACGTCCAGATAGTGCTTCCGCAACTCAGCAATAAATGAGGTAAGTCCAGTTGGGGACGTCCAAGTTCCCCGAGCCTGCTGGCTGCTCCCAGCTGCTCGCCCAGAGAATAAGCCTTGCCCTGCTTTCTGCCAGCCTGCCTGACATCCATGGTCACGTATATCTCTGTGCATCCAGATATGAAGTTAGGCCCGCTGTTAGTGAATTACGGGATTTGCTGTCATTTCAACCTGGATAATTGTGCTACTGAATGACTGGATTTGCTGTTGTAAGGACCTCGTTAATTGTACTACTGATCTGTATTTGTTACTGTACCATTACTTAGAGAGAAAATATTTATTCCTAAAGCTGTTGGTCTGGTGTCTATAACCATATCCCAAACCTATAACTTGGCAGGGCTGCCTTCAGCCCTTACACACATTTCTGTGTGTAGATCTATGTTTGCCTTACGTGAGCTCCAAGACAAAGGGAGAGTACCAGGCTGTGTGATAACATGGCATAATTCTCATATTGAGAATTATAGTATTATTTTGCACTCAGTACTTTCTGGTTTGAGTTGCTCTATGCAATAGATTTGGATTGCAGGTAGCGCGAGGACCAGTCTTCACAAAACCTATAGAATCAGACTACTTTTGAATATTAATTTTTAAGTGAAGCACTGCTGTGAATTTTACTCAGGCATTTTAAGGTTCTAATTTCAGATGCCCTTCTACTCAAAAATGCCAGTGTGGAGCCATTATTGGTGCGAAAAATTCATAGTGTGCTAGCACAAATAATGCTTACGCATGATCTAGTATTTTTGCTATTTTCTAAAACCAACTTCATATCAGAAAAACCTGATCCCTTGAAATTGCTACGCTGGATATGGACTGTTTTATGTTGATGGCAGAGCTACTACCTCTTTTTACTCTGGCTAGATTCAATGTACCTAACGAAATGTATAAACTGTTCACTATTGCCTTTCTTTTGTTCAACCCTGTATATTACAACTGAAGTATTTTTTAATACAATTTAAAGTAATGACCTGAAAAATCAATAAATCCGCTTCCTGCACCTTCTTTTGCTCCTCAATCAGATCACTGGACAAACCTCCTCTCTTGTAAGCTTCCCATGTCTCCACACCATAATTGAACTCTTCTGAGTTGTGCAAGCAACCTGTGGGTAGAGGTGAATAGTCATTCCTTGCCCCATTTCTGGCATTGTAGACAAATAAGAATTAAATACATGTTACAATCTACAGTTCTAAATTGAGTTACTACTTTCTGTTTTTCCCTTTTTTTTTTCTGGTCAATCTCTAGCAGAAGAGAGAGGTAGTAGCCTCATGAACTAAACTCTAGCTAGTCACAGAATGGTATCTGAAGGCATTTATCACCTACGCGAAATGGACTTCAGAGACTGACTGTGAACACATGCTAATGCATTTTTCCCTCTCAGTAGTGTCACTATGAGACAAGGTTCATATTCAGGAGTGGACTTTTAGAAATGCTTATGTCTGTTCATTATTAAGTTTCTTCTTGGTTTTGCCAATCTTTTTGATTCTTGTGTTAAAGAGTTTCAGCTGTCGCAGATTATGTTATGGCTTTGTGTTTCCTAACCTGGAAAAATACTGGAGCTAAATGCTAGTAAGAACACGGTGAAAATATCACATAAGCCTAACAAGAGCATGACTGTTTTTCTCAAGTCTTACCTGCATCATCTAGTAATCATATACTACCAAGGTAGTCGGGAGGTGCCACGACAACTCAAGAGCCTGAGCACTTAAGTGCCTGGAGCTAACATGCAGAAAGCATTTGTAATCTTGTTTGTTAAGAGAAGGTTGTTCTTAGAAGGTCTCTGCAGTTGATTGCAAATACTGTAAAAATAATATTTTCCCTCATTCACTTTAGTCAAAAGGCAAAACACTGGTTTACCAATCTGTACTATACAGATATAACAGATACACAGATAGAACAGTGTGGTGAGCAGGACTAGAGAAGTGATCGTTCCCCTGTACTCGGCACTGGTAAGGCCCCACCTTGAATATTGTGTTCAGTTTTGGGCGCCGCAGTATAAGAAGGACATTGAAGTTCTGGAGCGTGTCCAGAGAAGGACAACGAAGCTGGTGAGGGGTCTGGAGAACAATTCTTAGCGGAGCGGCTGAGGGAACTAGGGTTGCTTAGCCTGGAGACAAGGAGGCTGAGGGGAGACCTTATTGCTCTCTACAACTACCTGAAAGGAGGTTGTAAGAGGGTGGGGGTCAGTCTCTTCTCCCAAGTAACAAGCAATAGGGGAAGAGGAAATGGCCTCAAGTTGCGCCAGGGGAGGTTTAGATTGGGTATTAGGAAAAAATTCTTCATTCTTGCCGAAGAATGTCGGCAAGCATTGAAACAGGCTGCCCAGGGAAGTGGTGGAATCGCCATCCCTGGATCCCCCTATTTAAAAGATGGGTAGATGTGGTGCTGAGGAACATTGTTTAGTGGTGGTTTTGGCAGTGTTAGGTTGACGGTTGGGCTTGATGATCTTAAAAGTCCCTTCCCACCTAGACAATTCTATGAGATTTCATTTTTTCTGTTTGAGGGGCCATTTCTAGTGATCAGATTTATTTAAATAAAGATTGTACTTGTTGGATTCCTACACTGACATTTCTTAGTCAATGTTAATAGAAAATAAAAAGCTGGGTTTTGTTAGTTGAGAGATATCTGTGCAAAATAATAGCAATTATTTTTCAGAGTGCACCAAGCAGCATGGTTCTGGATTGTTAATGCAGCAGGACAGGTCAAAGTTTGTCTCATTGTTATTGCTGAAAAAAAAGTGTATTCTGGTTAGTCTCACCAACAATGTCATTTCTTGTTGCTCTTGGCTCGAACTGCATTGCATATAAATCAGACACTGTGACACTGCAGCCCTGCTTGCTCAACTCTTCTACAGCAACACTCTTCAAAGATCCGTTCAAGGACTTGGGCTCTTGATGTGCATAGACTATCAGGACGTTTCTCCCTGGAGGCAGAAAGAAAACCAGAAGATACTTTTGAGTACAGGAGTCAGATACGAAAGAGTTTGTAGAGCCAGGGCCTGGTACTTCATTGTTTTGTGGTGTGTTTTCCAAGTGGCACAAAACTAGTGAAAACAGAATGACAGTGGGAGCATTTGACTCCCGCGTGGCAGCAGTGAGTGACTCATGAGGAACTAATTGGTGAATGCCCCCAACCCAGCAATTTTATGCTACACTGGGCTTGCCTAGGTGGAGCTTAGTGGACAGCGGGTACGTTTCTAGGGCAGGTCACACTGCACTACATCAGCACAACCCAATCCCTCCTCTTGAGTCAGCATTTGTGTTTCTCTGATTCCACCACCCCCCCCAAAAAACCCACCCAACAACAGGGAAACAAAAAAAGCTGTCTGCTGGTTTAGCTCCCTAGGCTGGGTCAGACAAGCTACAGTGCAAGCGTGAAAGGTGAGCTGGGATCAAAGCAGTGCCAGCTTGGATTCCCCCAAAAAATTGTGGAAACAACTGCTGAGAGCTCAGAGGATCTTCCTACTGCAATGTTGGATCCCCTCATCTTCCTGTTTAGTCCTTGTGCAAGTGACAACATCAGGGTACATGTCTAAGATGCCACTATCCCACTTCAGAGTCACCACAGTGACATCACTAGAAAGCAACGCGATTTTTTCTTAGACATGAGTGAGCTGTCTAGTGTATCTCAAAGTGCTAAGAAGGTGGATTTAAGGTAAACTGAGTGGCAGGATGGATATGCTGGGATGGAGCTTCGTAAACTGATGTAACAAGGTGTATCAGAGCTTACTTGGACAAAATTGTATTGTACATAGACCATTCAATTTTAATAATTCTCAAAAAAAATCATCACTGAACACAAGGGAAAGGTGAAATACTTTTATGGGGTAGTAGTTGTTTATACATAAACATTGCAGAGAGGGAAATTTCCAGGGACTATTGAAAATGACTGGATCTGCAAAACACGCAGCTCTTGGTTCCTAACTGCCAACACAAAACCTCGGGCACCTCCTGAGTTCAGTTACTCCAGGGGACACAGAAGCTGCAGGGCCCAGAGCACCACCAGGGTGACAGGTAAGTTTAAGGGATAGTTAGAGATAAATTTAAGGGATAAGTCAGAGATAATTAATAGAACCCGAGCTGAATGCTTGAAGAAATAATACCTAATTTTTAAGCCAAATTATAAGGGGTGATTATTTCACCATTGTGCATAGCGTCCAGCAAACAACAGCTTTGCCAAAAGACTATTAAAATTTGTGGTCAAACACTATCATAAATTTAATGTTTGTATAGGCTATTTAAACCCCTGCTCCATAACTTATTCTGGAATACCAAGAGCAGTTACCTCTCTGCTGTTCCCACTAACTCTCAGCAAACAGGCAGTTCAGTGGCCAGAGACAACACAAGCTCACAGATGCGATACGATTAAATTCTGCAAGCTCTTTGTTTCCGTTTCAGTGGAGCTGAGGGCACTCTGACAGAGTTCTGGAGAGATGGGAGTTTTCAAAGGCATCACTTACCGAAGTAATTTCAGTCATTCGGAAAAGTAATACCTTAGTATCTCAGCTAAACACGACCGGTATGCCACATACCAGCGTGACCAGGCCTGAATCAGAGAATCGTAGAATGGTTTAGGTTGGAAGAGGCCTTGAAGATCATTGAGATGCAACCCCCCTACCACAGGCAGGGACACCTCCCACCAGACCAGGTTGCTCCAAGCCCTATCCAGCCTGGCCTCGAACACCTCCAGGGCACTCGCTGAAGCGAACAGCATTTCTATTAGTATTTTTTCTTACCTGCCATTTTCTGGAAGCAGTTGGCAGCTTCTCCCTTGAGGATCTGTGAACTCAAAGGACAGATTTGCCCAGGTGAGGAAAAACCCGTACGAGGAAAATCACCCTTCCAGTAGGAAATGTTCCATTCCGCCTGGATGAAAACGGCCTCTGTGTGTGTGTGTCTACACTTGTGTGTGCGTGTACATTTGGATGTGTCTACAGGTCTATCGGC
>NW_009648358.1:545203-548447 GCF_000708025.1 Charadrius vociferus
AGGCAGGGACACCTCCCACCAGACCAGGTTGCTCCAAGCCCGGTCCAGCCTGGCCTTGAACACCTCCAGGGATGGGGCATCCACACCTTCCCTGGGCAACCTCACCACCCTCATAGTGAAAAATTTCATCCTAATACCTATTCTACATCTCCTCTCTTCCAGTTTGAAGCCATTGTCCCTCATCCTATCACTACATGCCCTTGTAAAAAGCTCTTCAGCTTGCTTGTAGGCCCCCTTCAGATACTGGAATGCTGCTATAAGGTCTCTCCAGAGCCTTCTCTTCTCACATATGTCTCACACTTCCTGGCGGTTCTGTATAACTGATCCTGCCCATCAAAATGCTGCCAGAGAGGAACAGGGGCGGCTCATTGATGGGTACCCCTCCCTCTCCTCAAAGCTTGTGATGAGTCCTCACCTGTCTACCAGGGGCCAAGTACCGTCAGTTGCGGTTTTGAAATGGCGAATTGGAGGCAGACATCAAGTGACTGGGCCCAACGGCCCGGGGGGTAAATGGCCGAGCTACCTGTGTCCTCTTGCAATGGGGTGAGCGGAAACCTCTGTGAAAACCTCTCACCACCTGTATTTTTCACCCGCTGCCCTCTGTGCTGTCATGCTCAGGGGAGACAGGCTCCTCCTCAGCTGTCTCCTGGGGAGAAGGTGACACACACAGCGATGCGAGCACTAGGGACAGCCCTGCCTGGAAATGGGCAGCAACAGCGCCAGAGCCCAAGGGCACACAGCTGCCGCCCACCAACGTTATGTTGGGTATAAAACGTGAGTCCAGATTCTGCTTGACGGCACTCTCCTGGTTATATGGGAAGCAGTGTGGTGAAGAACTGGGCAGGGACTCCACAAACCTAGATTCGAGTTAGTTTACTTTCCTTGGGTAGCAAACTTTTAAAGTTTACATCCTCAGGTGGGACGTCTTATTTGTGTCTTTTCATCCCTTCTGGTAACAGAAATAATGAGACCTTCTGACTCAGTGTTTAAATGGCTAAGGGCTGTTGGTAATAGCACACTGCTAGAATTCACTTTTGTGAAGACTGGGAAAAAACTAGGAAAGAAGCTGAAATGGATGTAGTCTGAAGACTTTGAGTTTTAGATAGGTGTTTTTTTATAGGCCATTAAAAATGCACGGGCCAAAAGTATGTGTTTTCCTTCATTCCCCGCCCCCCCCGGTACATAAGGTCTATTTATGGTAAGACAAGGGAAACTAAATGAAAAATGCTAGTAGTTTATATGCTGTACCTAGATAATATTATCTGTCAGTAAGTAATATGATACCTCACTGAAACAGTAAAAAAAAATTACACTGTTCCTGTGAACTTTTCTGCATTCAGAACTCACTGAGTATTACAGTATTTCCGGGAGGGGTCTTCCCTCCCCCCTGCTATTCCTGCTTTCCTCCTCAGCCCTCTGCCTGCCTTGGGAAGTGTTTCTGCCTGGACGTCACCCGGGCATTGGCCGGGTCTCTGCCGGCACGCAGCCTCCTCTGGGGTCCTGTTTCCTTTCCTACCCTTATCTCCTGCTATCGGGAGCCTGCTCAGAGAGAATGATGGCTTTTTTTCCCAGCCCACGCCTCCAAAGCTTTCTCTGGGCTGGGTAGGAGCCAACGCATGCTCGGTCTTATCTTGACATGGAGTATCGGCAGCGCTCCTGGATTCCCACCTGGGTTTTGACGTAGCTCCTGGACTCAGGATTATCTTTGTCTCTTTTGGAGGTTTTAAAGAGTGAGCATAATATGTATAAAGTAAATGGCTGATTTTCTCTTGGAGAACAAAATATTTTTGTCCTCCCAATGTATATTATTACTGTTGACAGTTATTATTAATGTTGACAACATTTGAAAAAGTCTACCTGAATATAAAAAAAAACATTAAAAAGGGAGTATATTTTGTGGAGGAAGGACTTCAGAGAACACATTAATGATGCATCAGATGGATAGACACCTATGTTGAAATATTTCATAGGTGTATAACAGGAAGGATGGTTTATTTTATTACTGGTAAATACTAGGCTTTTAAAACTGGAAAAAATTGTGATACTGTAGATGTGTATTGTGAGTTTAGACAAATGAAAGTGGTAGTCTCAGCCTTGAGGAGATTATGAATTTGAAGAGCATAAAAGCATTAAATATTTCTCCACATAATATTGACAGCAGTGATTTCACTGTAGAGGTGACCACCCCCCTCCCATTCTGAGTGACGTTGTAAAAGTTTACAGGATTAGTTCCTGTGTTAATTCCTAATATATCCTAAAGTACCTTTCTCAAATATTGTCAGAATGATCTCTAATAATTTTACAAAATTTAAAAAAATCCTTTCATGTTTGTCTTTGGCCAAGACCCATTATAAGGATTTCAGCAGCAACATTCAGCAATTTCTTAGCAATCTTGTGAGCACCTAGTAGTTTTTCAGAGCTCTTCAGAGAGTTCTTCATGAAACTCAAATTTCACAGTTTTAGGAATCCATTTATTTTTGCTGTTTGGGCAACTGTGTGGGACAGAGTGAAGTTTTTTGTAGCCTCCTTCTCCCTCTCCTGCTTCCCCTACTTCCTTTCAAGTTAATTAGCACTCAGGAAAGGGTTGCAGTAGCTCAAACACCCTCTGGGATTTTAATTTTGCAGGTTGGAAATGTTTCTTATTATTTGGTGCTTTTTTTTTCTTTTACCCCCATTGCATTTGATATCCCTCTGTCTAGTCCTCTTTTGCAATAAGAAAAGGGGCTTTTCTCCATTAATATTTTTTCTGCCTTTTAATTGCTAATTGGCAATGAAAAGAAGTAGCTGTGGCTAAACTGGGAGAAAATTTTCCCATTGCTGTCAGCCATTCATGAGCGTTGAATCAGTGAGCCATACTTTATGAGAATTTTGGATATTTACAGTTTGTCTTGCTTTCGAATGACATGAACTGTTTATCTAACACAAGACGGAGAACATAAGAAAACAAAAATGATGATAGTGTTTCAGACCAAAGGTCCATTCAACCCAGCACCCCATCTCCAACCCTGCTCACAAGTAGGCGTCTAGGGAAGAATAAGAGCAGGTAAGCATGTGTGATACTGGCCCCACTGCTCTCAGCCTGTCTTCAGCTCAGCTCAAGCCAGGGCATGTTTTAATTTGTTCATGTAGTAAGCTCCAATTTACCTCTCTGTCAAGCACTTTTCACAGTCTCCCTGTGAATCCATGCCAATCCCTTAAATGTGCACTGTCCTTGGCGAGGACCTCTGCAGACTCAATTCCTGCT
>NW_009648358.1:548479-549875 GCF_000708025.1 Charadrius vociferus
TTTGCATCTGGTTCCTGTCAGCTTCATTTGATGCCCCTTAGTTTTTGTATTGGGAGCAACAGGGAAGAATCAGTCCTTGTTCATCCCCTCTGTCCATTGGTGATTTTCTGGACCTGCATCGTGTGCCTCCTGAATCACCTCTTTTCCAGACTGAAGAGTGTTCTTCAAGGGGTCTTTGTTCAGAAACTGCTCTGTACTTTCAGTCGTTCCTAATGCTCTTCTCTGCCCTTTTCCAGTTTCGCTGTATCATTTCTTGAAGTGAGGGAAGCAGATCTACATATAGTATTCACAGAATGGATGTGCCTTGGATGCACCCAGTGGTATAATGATTTTCTGCTCTGTGGTTCTAGTAACTCCTACTATAAAATTTGCTTTTTTGACTGCAAGGTTGAACTGATGTCTGTGTAGAATTATCCATCATAATTAGAAGATTTTACTCCTGTGCGGTGGTAGTCAGCTCAGAGCCCTATATTTTAAATGTGAGGCCAGATTAGTTTGTTTGTCTCCCCTAAGCATCTCTTAAGATTCAAAGAGACTAAAAATAGCTTTTAATTGCCTGGCTTCCCAAGCGGCATCCAGAACACTGTGCCAGTCTTAGTTCCCATGCGGGTTAGAAACAACCCTCTTGCCCTGTGAATGACTCACCTGTAGGAGGAATTTGGCACAAGTTGGTAGCTTAAATACTGTTCTTCAGATATAGCCTAGATACATTTTTCTACTGTTATCTAAAAGACTTTTACTCTTTATTTGTAGCCCCAAAGTCCAGTGAAGATAAATATTTATTTATTTTTTTTCTGAAAGACTAATCATGCTTTTCTGTTGATTTTATTGGGGCAGAAGGTTGGACGCATAGCTGAGGAGGGCAGAGATACCTCTTTTTTTTTTTTTTTAATACAGTTGCAATATTTGCATGTTGGTCCACTTATTTAGGAAATCCAAGAGCTGAATTTAATTCTGCCTTCAGCTTGAGGGAAACGAAACACCCATTCTTAAACAATGACCCCCACATGAAACTGTGGGCTGTTCTGGAGTGGGTGCATCATCAGTTCCTGTTGAAAGTGTTTCACTGCAGCAAAACATCTTGGGTTCCAGTGAAGGAAAAGAGAGAATGCAGGCATGATTTTGTCACTTGGGCACTGGGATGACCTTGGAACATGAAGGCTGCAGTCCTTGTGTCAAGCATTGTTGAAACCTTTAACATGCAACAGCAGTGGGATGCATACAAAGCTCCTACTATGCTGTAAAAGAAAAGCCCATAGTCTCTCTACCTAAGGTTAGGCACCAATTGGGTGAAAGTTTTGAAGGTAGCAGGAGCCCATTTTTGCCTAACTCATTTCTGTGATTTTAAGTCTTCTAAGTGTTTATCTCTCTCTTTTTTTTTTTTTTTTTTTTTTTT
>NW_009648358.1:550011-558477 GCF_000708025.1 Charadrius vociferus
TTTTTTTAGTTAAATATCTGGCCTAGAATGAAAATCAGTTGCTTTGTCACAGTTCCCTCTGAGGACTCATTCATTCCTACCTCATGGAAGCACAGTCAGCATTAGCTGAAGGAAAAGAGAAAGATCTCATAAGTAGAAGACTGTGGTTCGTGTCAAGGTAAACTTTTAAATTGAAACCTAAGAGACTGCACCTGGACATCTCAAGCAAGTGGCCTTAATTTAGAATTTTTCACTGAATATTAACCTTACATTTTTCCCTTTCTTTTTAAGATATATTTTAGTTTCAGGTCAGGGAGTGCTATTGCGATGCTTCAAGTGGTATATTGGATGTCTCCCATAGGCTTGGAGTTTGGTCAGACGAATAACCCTTATGTGACAAAGCAAGACCGAGATATGAAAAATAAGGGAAAACAAAGCAGCCAAGAAAACGGAAAGTAGGAGGAAGGCAGCAAAGTAGCCCTAGCAGGATGCTGATCAATTATAGAAAGATTTATAGCAAAATGGGAATCAAGAGCTTAATGTGGGCCAAGGTGGTTTTCCAAGGCAAAAACTTGCCAAATACTGGCCAAGAAAATGTTTTCACTAGTAACAAGGCATATTTGATGGCTTGCTTCTACCTCATAGTGAAATCAAGTATCTTGCAGAATTGGAAAGGACATGTAACTACAAAAGGAAAGAATTATTCATATAAACCTTTTCATCAAAAGTTGGTTCCTGATTCTCTTCCCCAGGACAGGGACAAATTTCACTGACTTTCTCCTTTCCTATGCTGAGATGTAGGGTCATGCTGTCTGCAAGCTCTTACCCTTCTCTTCCTTCACTAGTTGACAGGTAGGATGTTAGTTTGGATAGCCTTGGGCTGCCAAATGGTATTCTGGAAGCCAGACACATTTCTACCTGCAGTTTATTTTGTTTCTAAGTATTTTATGCTTCTTTGAAACCAGCTGTTATCCTTAATGAGCCCATTAATACTATCTTGAACCGTTACCAGTTAAGCCCCATGAGCAATCACTGATTTTAAGCCACTCAGTCATATTCTGCAAACAAACAAAGCTCCATTATTCTCAAAGTACTTTTAAAATCCTCTCTGTTTTGCCAAGAAGCTTTTGTATTCTATTTTCAGTAATAAATACCCACTCATAATATTGCTCTGAAGTTACTGAGTTTAGTACTAAAAAATGCCCATGATCATAAAGTGTATATAACTCAGCTAGGAACAGGAGAGAACTAGCTCAGTGACCTGAAATACTTGTCCAGTGGCTATGCTTTCAGAGAACTAACCTTCCTGAACCCATAACAGACCCTTTGAACAGTGACAGGGCATCAAAGTATTGTCATTGCTTTAGGAAGCCCACGTCAAAGATGCTGTAGTGGTGCAAATGTTATGCCACAGGGGACTACAGTCAAGAATAAATAGAATAGACTATTTCAGTTGGAAGGGACCTACAACGATCATCCAGTCCAACTGCCTGACCAATTCAGACCTGACCAAGTTAAAGCATGTTATTAAGGGCATTGTCCAAACGCCTCTTGAAGACTGACAGGTTTGAGGCATCGACCACCTCTCTAGGAAGTCTGTTCCATGTTTGGCCACCCTCTTGGTAAAGAAATGCTTCCCAATATCCAGTCTAAACGTCCCCTGGTGCAGCTTTGAACCATTCCCATGCGCCCTATCTCTGGATAGGAGGGAGAAGAGATCAGCACCTCCCTCTCCACATACCCTCCTTGGGAAGCTGTAGAGAGCAGTGAGGTTGCCCCTCAGCCTTCTTTTCTCCAAACTAGACAAGCCCAAAGCCCTTAGCTGCTCATTGTAGGACATTCCTTCCAGCCCTTTCACCAGCTTCGTTGCCCTTCTCTGGATGCATTCAAGGACCCTAACGTTCTTCTTAAATTGTGGGGCCCAGAGCAGTCAACCTCTGTCTTCTCACTCTACCTCAAACCCACGTAAATGCTCTCCACTTAGGTAGGCAAGCAGGTAGGATTCTTCTCTCCTGCTTTTAGCCACGTAAAAGTTAGGGCATCTAGTCTGAACTCCTTCTAGAGCTGAGAGAGTTAGTCACTCTCAGGTGCAATTCCTCTCACTTGCCTTTGATGCTAATGGAAGGAGACCCACCACTTGGCTTAAAGGAGACGTCTGGCAGCATGTAGGTGGCTATGTGAAGACGAATGCTGTCCTCCCCTGTCAGAATGCTTGGAATCCCATGGCCTTTTCAGCCATAGCTATTGTCAGGGGTATGTAAAAGGCTCAGGTTTCCCAAGTGTATAAACCCCAGCTATATCACGTAAAAGGGTAGGGAAATAAAGGATATTTTCATATTTTACTACCATGCTGAAGCTAATTACTGCCTGGCACTGGGTGCTGTAAGAACAGCATTATAAAATACCTGAGGTAGGATAGTTCAAGATGAGTCAGAAGCTGTAAACCAGAAAGCCCTCTGCTGGGAAGTGTTTAGAGCGAGTCTCGTGCTTATTGCTGAGACGGTGCCAGCAAAATTTATACAGCAAACAAAGTACACTAGAAGCATGAGGAAGACTAAAAAACTGCAGATGACAAAGTGGCTGGAGGGAGGGCCATGAGCAGGCACGGCACCAAAAGATTACACTTTGAAATGAAATGAGTTTTCCCGGTCAAAACTGTGATATACTGGCACAGTGATACAGGGACATCTGCAGTGCTACTTCATGTGTCATACTGCTTTGTGAACAGAGACCTTTGGTTCCCAGACATGTCTGGATAACGCTTCCTACTCTAGCATACCATAAGAAAAAAAAAAGTTGCTTGTCAATTGGTGGTAAAAGAGAAAAGTAAAAAGGGTCAAAGCAAGAGTATCTGAATACCTGAAAACATCTAAGTGCTTTTATTTACATTCTCTTCTAGTATCTCACAAGTATTAACATAAAAATTTTGAGCTGATTATAGGAGAAAAATAAGAAAATGCTGCATTTTACATACATCTAAGAGAGAGGAAATAACTAACACATTTTGTTGCCTCCAAGTTATGTCCATTTATGGCCTAACTTTAAAATCTGCATGCTAAGAATATGTTATTGGATATTTTAATAAGACTCTCTCAAGTTCAAGAACTAAACTACTCTGAAATAATCAGGTTCAGTGCTTCAAGCCAACAGTGAACTGAGTCATCAACACAATCAAAAACGTTATAGATGCCAGCATAAAATACAAATACATACAGCACTTAGGTTGATAGATTCCTTCGGCAACTGAACTAGATTTTTACCCTCACTTTATCAGATGATACAGCACACAATTTTGTGATCCTTAATATCTCTTCTGTAAATTCACGTGGAAATGCTGATATCATATTTGTGTGTGTGTGCATTTTTTACATACAGATTACAAAACGTGGGTTAGGGTGCAAGGTATGGTCATCTAACTTAGAAAAGAAATTAATTAGAATATAACTGTGCAGGAAATATTTTAGCTTTGCTTATGCCTTTTCCTAGGATTAATACAAAGTTTATTGTACCCATTGTTCTGTCTCTAGAGTAGTATAGTAAGGTTTTAAAATATCCTGTACCCGAAGGATATCTGTTGTGCCCTCTAGCGCCTAGTGCAAGGGTTTGTCTTTATAGCAGAAGTGGTGCCTTCACCAAGGACGAGTTTTTAATCTTTAATACAAGTTCTGTTCTAGAGGAAAAGTTTTAAGAACCTTTATCACCAGTGCTAATAAGCAGCGAGGAAAAACGATGCTAACAAATCATTAGTATAAGAGAAATCCTATTTGGTATCAGTTTTCTGTGACTATTGCAGAGAACACGGCCACTGGGAGAGCAGTTCTAACCAGTGAGTACTGTGGGTCTGCACTGAAAAAGGAAGGAAAAAAGAGAAATTGAGAAGTAATATCCTACAGAAAATATTTTTTGTGTCAGTCAGTACCCCTGTGTATGTCACAACAACACTGTAGTTATTCCTAGGCTTCTTTTGTCAGGTAATAAAGATAACAGTGGTCCTCGTATCGATCTCTCTCCTTGGAGCAGAAGAGCTGATGGGCTTGTGCAGCAGGAAGGAAGGAAGCAAGAGAGCTGCGTGACTAACAGCCTCTTGCTGTGACCTGTTTTTCTTCTCTGTCTCTCTGTCTAGTAGTGAGTAACAGAAATTGAATATAGTAACCACTGGGGTTAACAAGTCTTAGTATCTGTAAATGAAAAGCAAACCATCACACAGGGATAGTGTCTTGGGAAACAATTCTTGTCAGTTGTTTAGCTTGTTTTTAAACCTTGTGGTGTTAAACATTAACGCTACTAAAAGAACAACTGAAATGTATTTAAGGCTTTTGTCTCTTTGAAACTTAATTGCAGCTTCTGCTAGCAGGTTTTGGTTTTGTTTTTGTTTTTGTTTTTTTTTTGCCAGGAAATAAGGGGACAAGTACAAATTCTGGGATACGTAAACTTGTTACTTGAAAATTAGTAATCTCTTTTGTAATTTTTGATCGAGAAGTTTGGCCTGAGATACTCTTGTGAACAGTCTGGAATTTCAAATCTGGCTATAGATTCAGTCTTTGTGTGAAAAGCACAGCAGATCTGGGATTTGCCTTCGCATCTGAATAATAAGAATCTTTGCCAAGTGTGACTGTCTTTCTTCGCTCTATTTGTGATAGCAAAAGGTAACACGGTGTGTCTGCACTCTCCCTCAATTTCTTGTGGAATTGTTCATATGAATATAGAGTGGAATGAATATTAAATGGTACCTAAAGAGGTAATAAATAGGCAGTTTGATCTCAGGGGAAGGCACTCTATGGAGTATTTGAACTGTGAGGGGCAATACATTAGCTGTGATATTAAAAAACATGAATAGTTTTTTAATAGAAAAACTGAGCATAGTTTACTGAGAAGGTACTTTAAAATCTGTGTATATTCTGCAGCTCTACCTGTTTGATTTTGAACACTAGCTCCAAGCAGAGTCTTAAATTTATTTTCTTTTTCCCAGGGGAGATGGGGAGAAGGGAGAAAGTAAATTTTCTATGCCAATAACTCTTCCTTTAGATGAAACAAAAACTTGGGAGACCTGCTTTTATATTCATTGCACTTCAGAGTTGCTTTCTATCCCAGACATAAGATTTATATTTGTCTATTATAAAGAAAAGGTCATACCTCAAGTTGACATTCTGTTTTCTTATTCAAGTTGATGGTGCTTTAGATTTGAAAAGTAAGGTAGCAAGGAGCCCAGCTGCTGATTGAAGTCTGTCGTGGTGGGGGATGAACATGATTCCATAAAGTTGACAAAGTCTAGTGAGGTGTCAGCAGGTACATAAGGTGCTGCCTTTGGTGGATCCAGTGATGTGTGACATAATGTATTTCAGAAGCAACTAATTTTAGATATTCTTTCCAAAGGGATTTTTGCAGGTTGCTCTTAAATGCCAGAGTACTTGTCTGAAACATTTGCTGAGAAGCCCTTTTATGCAGCTGCAGTCCACCTGGGGAGAAAGTCAGCAAAATGAGAGGGAGCACCCACTTGCCCGGTGTGCCATGAGCTCACCCTGGCAAGGCTTGTTATGGGACGTACCCGTACCAGTAACTTGGTTATTGCCTCCTGGTTACCGTCATCCCTTTCATTGACTTGAAATCAAGGTATAATATGGGATCAAATCCTGTATGTGAACACATCATCCCATGAATGTTAACCATCAAGGTAAAAAAGCCATCAAAGTAAAATTGTTTTAACACACAGTCTCCTGCCCAGGCTTAAGATTAACAACCTGGCATTGGAAATAGTGAGCAAATCGGTGATGATTAGCTTCAAACCAAATCCAACTACTTAGCCGGTGTCGAAAAGAATAACTAGGCAGTGGACATAATTCTGGGGGGAGGGCTCCTCTGAATTTCTGCCACGAAAGGACTCTAAGGCTCCAACAGGAGCAAAGCAACGTTTCACTGTCTTCAGCGTCCTGACATTAAATAATTCAGCCGGGGGTGAGCGACAGAAGAGGGAGGAGGTGCTTGCCTGCCGAAGCCCAGAGGAGGGTGCTGGAGAGCCGAGAACGGCGCTGTTCAGCGCCTTAAACTCCGTGAGACGCCCTGAGCGGTGGATCCACCCCCATACCAGTGCGCTTTCTCCTGTCTCCGTAAAGCCGCAAAACAAATAGGGAATTGGTGAAACTCTTTCCTGTGTTTGCAAGACACTTTATGTATGTGGATGCTCATCCTACACGTGCCGTCTTTCAAATTTATTTCATGACTCCTTTTCATCACTTCATTTCTGCATGATTCTGCTGAGCAGCTATTTTGCTACCTCCACTGTCCTTTCTTGGTCTATTTTATATGTCAGACAAAGATCTTGAGTTTCACCTGTACATTTAACAGTTTACTCATAGAACACATATTGTTGCCATAGTAAGTATTTGATACAAACGAAGAATACTATATTTGATGGATAGGCAAACTGATGCTTACAAACTAAGGAAGAGACCCAGTAAAAGACATAGCTACCTCCAATCTGCCTATGAGTAAAATTTCAGCCCTTTAAACTGCTCTGCTGGCTAATCTGTTACGCTTAAAATCCACCTGGAGCAAACTTTCTGACTTAGGACTTGCCCAGGAATGTTTTAGGTAATGATTGTGTAGGGTGAAGCGCAGGGACGGTCCCTGGAGCCAGAGCTGGGATTCAAACTTCTCAGGCTGAAGTCTCTTCAGCCTGGGGTTGCCCTGCCTTCCCCCCTGGGTCCTCACCTCCCACTCTTCTGCAGTATCACGGGGCTTGGTGGCTGAGGTGCACTGACGTGTGAAACCCGTGATAAAATCCTCTCCAGGGAGGCAGGGTTTGAATTCCAGTCTTAATCATTGGGCTACAACGTAGAAGGGGGAAAATTAAAAAATTGGCATGTGCACACTCAGGAAAAGACATATGCTGACTTCTGGGTATGGGAGTGGGGGGCTGTGGGTAGCTGGTCGCTCGGGGTGTGCCAAAGTGGTTGGGGAAGGAGATGATTCAAGACCTGTTCCTGATATTACTTGCTCTTGTGTTACTGTTGCCTAGCTGCAGGTAATCTGCCTTTCTGTGGCCCTGTGACTCCCAAGGCCCCCAGGACCTCTCTTTGCCTGGATGTCCGTGTTCTTCTCTGTTAACTCTGTTAACTACCCTGACACAGGCTGCAGACAGCAAAGGGGCTGTCCCCGGGGGGTGGGGGGGGCAGCTGGGGTTCGGTTAGCGACCCCCTGGAAAATGGATGCTGTATCCCAACCTCTCAGCCCCTGCCAGGTCAGGGCCCGAGCACTGCCGTGGACTGCTCACACCTGAAGCAGGCCTGGGCTGTGATGCTCGCTGTTTTGATGAGCTCGGATAAATACAAGCTTTCATAATACTAAATATGTAATGTAAGCCTTTGCAGGACTGGAGCGTTAGCACACCTGATAGCCACTGCCACCCTCTCAGGACTGCAGTCATCAGAGGTGGGAAAGGGTGGTCTTAGCAGAAAGGTAACTGCTGCCCATGTATGCCTCCTCCCCATGCACATCAAAGAGAAGAGCATTGCCGCAGAAGGAGGCGTTATGGCAGTAGATGTGCAGAGCCTGACCTGGTAAGCTGCCAGGCAGGGTGGAATATTACAGTCTTACAGACCAAGCAACACGTGTTTTTGGCAAATGGCAGAGTAGGGGTGCCTTAGGGTGATGTAAAGTTACATATTCATACAAGTTGTTGATTTGCATGTTCTTAGTGTTCTTCATCTGAGCTCTTTAAGAGTTCTGGTTTGAGAAATATTGATTAAGTTTGCTGCTCTAATGTGAACTAAAATCACATCCATGTGCCCCATTACTCTAGATTGCTTCTGCACTTGATCTGCATGATATAGTTGGCAAAGACTTCATGTATAGTTCAGAGAGATCTATCCTATGCACTAAGTGGCATTAATCATATAGCTATATGCATACTTTTATCTTTTTTTTTTCATATTGCTGTGGGATATCCCCATTTGTGCCCGGACCTCCTACACAAAAGGCAGAAGCACAAACTTACTTCCCTGCAGCACTATAACCAGTCGTGCAGATCCACCACCGCTGCAACAGCGCTGTCACATTTTAGAATTACTTCCTTACTGTACATCTGCGCTGCTGGCTCCTTCCCCTCCCCCCTTTTCTCTTTGCTACCTGCAGTATTGCAAACCCCAAGAGCAATGAGCAGCCCTGAGAAATCCCCCAAACTCAGTTACCCGTGCAGCTACTCAGTGTAGCTCTCACAGTGCTCAACATGTGCGTTGCTTCCCCCATTGGGTTTTTTGACCTTTTCTGTGGCCTATTGTCATTTAGCATCCTGCGTCACACCACCTCACAAGCCCAAATAATTTATTCTGGGATTAACTGCTGTGGTTCAGGGGCTCAACCTGAAGAGCAATGTTGGAGCTGCTATACAGCAGTCAAAGCTGACAACAAAACCCCAAGTGGAAAATTGAAAGAGAGATGAGCTCCTCTCCTCTCCTCTCCTCTCCTCTCCTCTCCTCTCCTCTCCTCTCC
>NW_009648358.1:558522-591255 GCF_000708025.1 Charadrius vociferus
CTCCTCTCCTCTCCTCTCCTCTCCTCTCCTCTCCCTTCTCTCCCTACAAACTCAAACACTCAGTACATTTTTCGATAAGGAGACATCACAGTCTTTTTTTTCTCATAATTACTCTGTCCCATAACAGAATACCTCACTACAGCAGTTTTCCCTCGTGGGAAGATAGAGCATAGCAGATACATTTTTTTTTTTTTGCCATTTCTACCTCTCTAACTACTGCTATGGGAGCAGACTTTTACCCAGAAAATTGTGCATTAATCTTTGTGGTAGTGAATACAGTTAAAGAAAATTATTTTGGTTTAGAGGCAGAACAGTAAGGGAGATACGTGCAGGACTGGGAAGCAAGAACACTTCATCTCTGCCACTGACAATCTTTTTGGTCAGGGGAAAGTTGCATAGAATCTTGTTTTGTGTGTTCATTCATGTAATATGTGTTATTTTAACTCAGATTTGGATGCCTATCTTAAAAAAGATGGGGGATGCCAAAGGGCCACACAGCCCTTGTTCCAGTGGATTCCTTAGTGACCCATTGGCAGTAGGCAGTTGTTGAGATCAAGCTCAGGTTGGGCACCTAGAAATTAAAGGCTACTTTTGAAAAAAGGGCTTTAAAGCATTAGTGTTGTGAAAATGCTGACTATCATGAACGCTTATTTAAAAAGGTAGGCTGGCGCCCAAGGGGAATCGTTTAGCAGAGCGAGGGAAAGAAGGGCAGCCAAACATCCACGGCTTTTTCCCAGTCTCCTCTCACTCCTGCTTTCCCTCTGCCCCGGGTGGTTGCATCTCTGTTGTGCCTCCCCTGCTGCTGCTGGCATCGCTCTGGGGTATCGTGGTCCACAGGTGGTACTAAAGCTGACAGCATTGTGGCCTCCTGCATGAGAAGGGCCCAAGGGTGACGAAGCTTGGATGCTCCCTGCTCAAGAATAACTTTGCTGTGATGGAATAATTTTGTATTGCTTCACAGGAGAGCTGTAAACTATGATGGTGGGTTTGGGTTGATATTAGGAGGTCTTGCTGCCACACAGTATGGTGATCTCTTGGCCTGAGTTATTTTTTTAATTGTATGAAAGTGTTTAAGAAACTAAACATCAATGGAAAGATGAGAGAAATGGGAACAGGAACATGCACTACATGTTCCTGGTCTGTGTAAATGCGTCACAGAATTGAGCTTAAAAAAATAATAACTTAACAGAAACCTCTGCGGATAACTAGCCATTTGCTTTATTAGCAATATGACAGGAGTTGAGCAGGAACATTTAGCCTGGGACTAACAGAAACCAATTTCTTCCTTTTTTTGTTTGTCTACCAAAACCCTCGACCAAGATGCATCTACGCTGCTCTCCTTCAAACACTTACATTTCAGGGCAGGACTTCTTACTTTATCTGTCGCGGTACAGGCAGACCTGCGTAACATTGAGTACCTAATACAATGGGGTACGGATCACGCTTGGTTTCCTCTGGATGTTGCTCTAATTAAAATCATAGGACAAATACCAAACTGCTTGGGTAACCTCCTAGGTGTCAGTGGTTCCGCTGCAGAGACATTTAGTCAAACCATTCTCCCAGCAATATGTTCTGAAGTACAGCATTGTTTTCGGGCCTGCTGGAAACATGCCAGGTTTTTGCTGAGCCTTACGTGTGCTGGGGCATGACTTGGGGTAAGGCTGTGTGAATATATTGCCTGCAGTGTTCACTAATTCTAATGGTTTCATCCCTTGTGATGTAGTGACTCATTTCTTTGTGTGCATGTACACACATGGCAGGTAACGTTCCTAAAGCTCTTCTTATGGTTTCTGATGTGGGTTGATACTTGACTTGCTAATGCCAGTGTCCTCTCTTCATTACATTGCTTTTGGAAAGTATTGTTCTTTAAGACAAATTTCAATTTTGTTTTGATTACCATATCCAACCTCCTTGCTTGACTTGCCACCCTGAAGCAGTATAAAACCTAAAATCATTCTCACTATGTTGAAAGGTCTCTGGAGAAGAACTACATCTTAATAGTTCTTTGCGTGTCCCATAGCAATGATTATTTGCTTTCCCATTTCCACAATACAGTTGTATTTTTGAAAACCACCCACTCACAATTACATGCTAGGATTTATATAACAGATTATGAAAATACCATTTAAATTGTTTGAAACAGATGTGGGAATGCGTATTTGTCTGTGTCTCCAAGATCTGTCTATGCAAGCACCTTGCTGACAATTTTTTTGTGTCCGTATCATCATCATCATCACTCAGCATCACTTATTGTTCACCTTCCCCTAAACCCTACCCAGAACTCTTCTTGAGGTGGGGAATCTGTGCAATGAGGAGGAAATGGCAGTGGTCTTGTCAGATGTCAAACACGCATCACTTTTTCCTTGCCCACAGCAGAACTCACAGGCGATGGCTGCGTAGAAGAATAGTTTAGCTTGAAAGTGTATTGCACAATATACCTAACCCCTTCGCACTAGGGGACAGACAGGCACGTTACGTAAAGGGGAAGATGGCTCAGAGCCAGCAGCATCTAGCAGAAATCATGACAGTTGTAGAGCAGAAATCATGCCGGTTGTAGTGGGGCTGCCATGTGTGAGAGACTCGGGAAGGTTTCCTCTGGCTTCCCCTAGGGTTAGAGACATATGCGGAGCCAAGGATTGAGCCGCAGCACGTGTGAGTTTGGGCTTGAAAGGCTAACTCTGTTTGTCCCCAGGTCCCAAGATCGTACAATGTCAGGTGCCAAATCTTATTAACAATTTTGGTTCTTAAGCCGTGGGTGTGTGGAGAGAAATGATTGTACGTAAGCGATTTCATGCAACGGTGAAAGAAGAAAGTAAGTGAGTCTTTATTTCCCTGTGTACACGATATTCCAAATAAAGCGACCTTTGCTGTCTTCAGAGATAGTACAGGGCTAACAGGAAAACAGCTGTAGGCATGAAAACCAAGAAGAAGTCTTCAGTAAGACTCAGAATCAAAACCAAATAACTTGAATGAAACTAAGACTGTGAGTCTTAGATGTAAATCTTCACTATTGATATTAAATGAAATCATTGTTTTGTCAACAGAAGGGCTTACCCTGACTTGGGCACGAATCTTTACTTACCCTTGACATTGGTGGCATATAAGGTTTAAGCACTCTTCAGCTTTTACTAGTTAATAGCCTGTGTTTATTAAGCCAATGTACATAATTCAGATCCTGTTTCTGTCATAGACATAAAAATCTTCAATTTTACTGGCAGTTTATTCAATATCGGAGGTCATCATATAGCATTAATTAAAATAGCTATGCAACAGTGTACGTAATTACTGTAGACAGTTTAAGCACAGCTGCAATCGTAGACACTTCCTCTATAAAAGAGAAGCCAAAAGATTTTATTCCAGTTTTTAATGAAGATATATTTCAGTGTCTGTATTCCAAAACTCATCCTTGGAAAAGAAGCCATATTCAGAAAACGCCTCACATCTGTTTCTCATCTTTCTAGTTTGAAAGATGGAGGGATGAGCTGATCTTGTTGGGATTTGAACCTTCACTGTCAGTAGATCTCACATGAATGTAGCGACAGAACTTCAGCTGATGTACCTCAACAATACGTGATGCTGTAGGATTTGATCCATGGGACATGCTAGTTTAATATTCCTAGTAAATAATATTAAGACTTCTGGTAGTAGTCTGCATTACAAAACAAACAAAACCAAGACATTTCGCAACCTCTGTCAGTCATCGCTTTTATGGAGGAACTGTTGCAGAGGAGTTGAGCTCAGCTGTGTTGTAGAGTCTCTCTTCAATGTAAATACTAGAAGAAACAAATGCCTACTGCAACAAGCTTTTCAAACCACCCAACTTAATCCTGAACCCCATGAGTTTGAAAATCCTACGTAGTGAACTGATTGCATCAGACTGCAGCCTGATACTGTAGCTACTCGCTTTACAATACTGGCCTGCAAAAGCCCTCACAGGAAGACCTTGTGAGAAAGGAGAAGTTGTTTAAAACTCCTGTGCTTCCTTCCTTCCTCTGTTGGGCTGCTGTAGTAGTATCTAAGTCTTGCTGTGTGCTCTGGGGTTTGTTTGACTTTCTTTGTATTTGCCTTGCTGAGGGTTACGCTGAAGGACTCAGCAGAGAAGAGACTTTGAGCTCGCCTAGAAAGCGCAACAAAAATAGCGGAGGCTGCATGAAGGGGTTCAAAAGGGACAGATCCTCAGGAGTTTGGTAGTTATGTGGAGGCTGCTCCCAATGCAATAGTAGCATGGTATCTTAGCATGTGTATTGCACAAGCTTTTCAAAAGGAAGTTGTGAGAGAAAGCAAAGGGACCACATACATAATGAAACTCCATTATGAGTAATGAAAGTACCACCTAGCCTGTGGGCCTCCCTTTCTCCAGGAGCTGTTTGAACCTTCATTTCCTTGTATCTGTATTCTGAGACTGGACACTGTTTCATTTCCATGCCTGTTCAGAAAACTCTTGCCTTGTTGGTGGCTCAGAACATCTCACATGTGGGTAGTACCACCACGTTCACTGCGGTGACTTACCGAGGCAGCGTGTTAGCCAGGACCAGCCCAGTGCCAGTACTTGCCCAAAGATGTTGAGGCTGGGTAGAGGTAGATAAAGATGAAAGAATTGGGAGATGAGTTATGGTGGAGCTTAGGAGAGACTTCAGATGCTCTTGGGACAACAGAAGAATGGCGGAAGCAACTGCTGCTGTTGCCCTGATCACTCCTCCTTCTCTGGGTGCACCCATCCCCTCATCAGTAGCCAGCCTTGCTTTCCAGGGCTTTGACAGAGGCAAAATTGAGCCATTTGGATATCCTTCCTTTGTCTTCTGGACCTTATCATACCCTCTTTTCTTTTAATTCTTCAGAAATTGAATGGAGCTGTACAGATCTCCTTTTACTCCTCTTATATTCCCTACGGGTGCTTGCTGGGGCCAGCACGATCCCAGCAATGGGATTCTGTGTCAGCTCTTCTAGTAGGCAGCCAATAGACCAGACTTGTATTGTGATTTTGTAGTTAATTTCTAAGAAAATATCAAGAGCCATAATTTTACATCAGAAATGTGAACTGCTACATCGTGCTGTCTGCACCAAAGTTACCAAATTCTTGTTGTCTTACTGCTTTAGAAGAGCTTTGCATCAAGATGGAGGTATTTCTTGGTAAAAGAGCATGTCTCTAGTTTACTGATGAGTGTAAAGTCTGGCCTTCTTGAGATGTGAGCGGCTCTGTGCTAGAATGGCTGAGTTCTCAGAAGAGAGGGGAGAAGCTAAAAAGCTCCACTGTTAAGAAATTAATTTGCAGTTTGGAGGAATTCTAGAAGTGTGTGTGTGGATAAGCATGGGAAGAAGCTTAAAATAAAATTCCAGTAATTTATTTTGAAATAAAATAAAAAAAAAATATACCAAAAAGTCACCATGTCCGTTTCTTAAGCACCAGCCCTACCTTCTAGCGAATTTGCTGATTGTCCTTTTAAAAAATTAACCTGTAGGATTTCCTCTCTTCTCGATCTTTCTTCAGTTCAACTTACTTGTGACTGTTACAAGGACAAAGCCTGCTAATGGTGTTTTGCATGGAGTTATAACGTATCACTGATACTTTACACTTTATACAAATTGGACTTCTGCCAATCACTTCTGTGCTTACCATAAGAAACTGTGTCTTGACTTCAAGAACATATCAGAAATTAAATAGCAGTGTACCGATGGGCTGCCATTTGTGTTTGGTTGTTTTTTTTTTTTTTTTTTTTACATAGATGCAGTGTGCTAAGAAATCTTTTCATTGAACTTTATGTAATTAATTTCACTTAATGTCAAGGGTCTGATTCATAGGGGCTACTCTAGTCCCTTTCAGACCCAGCTGGAAAGTCGGTATGACAGAGAAGCTAGGGATTTCCCCATCAAGGGAAGTCCCGACGTGATGGTGAAGGAAAGCTAGACCCTTGAAGACACCTTTTGTTTAGAGGCATGTGAAAAAATTTCCCCTCTGGCATATCGGCTCCAGGAAAACCATTATATGTTGTCATTATCCCTCCCATTCTCCCTGGGTAATTAAGGAACTGGGTATGTTACAGATGTTACAGAAGGCACCTTGACTTGCTTTGTTGCTTCAGTGGTGTGCCAGGCATAGCTTATTCAGATCCAAATCTCCAAGTAGCTAGCATATAAGAGTAAAACCGGCACATCTCCAGTCACACAAATTTGCCTTCATTTTCTGTGATCTTTTTTTTTGGTCACTAAATATATATACATATGCATGTACTTCTATGAAAAGCATGTATTCACATAAGTAATACAAGGAAAGGACAGAACACAAGGCCTGCACTAAAGCACAGAATTCTCATTCTTTTTCCGAAGTAGAATTTGTTGCTAAATGTTTGCGCATAACTAACTCAGCAAAGGTGAGGTAGCCATTTTCCCCTCAATTTATATAATACATATTTCCTTTGTGAGAGGTCCAAAAGCTTGATACATTGACTGGTTATAAAACATAAAAAACCCTTGAACTGAAATCAATGCGTGTCTACTGGTTCTGTGACCTTGGATCTTCCCTGGCTGCTTGGTGGAATCACACATGCGTTTTACAGAGAGGTTTTTTTCTGCATCTAGAATTGTAGCTCTTCAGTTTTTATTTGTAGGGCTTATACAGATCCCTTTCTAAACAATTCCTTTTCTTCTCTCCCATTATTAGAAATGTTCATTTCATGAAGACCTCTTGGGAGACTCAGTTTCCACCAGTTTTCACAATATTGCAAATAGGCAGGAAGGTCAATTTGTAGTGTAAATTCAGGAGTTGCCTGGCAAATTTGAAAGTAATCATCTCACATTTTTGTAGTTCCATTCTTTACCAGGGATCTAAAGGTTTGGCAAATATACAGGAGGATGAAAAATTATATTTACTGTGCTCAATGGTGGTGTCCAACCAGCTAGAGAAGAATGTTATGAATGAAATCAAAATGCAATTTCAGTTTTATTTCAAGTTGATGTCAATTAGCATTTGATCCAGTTAGAATCTGTACTACTGGGAATCCATAACTGATGGTTTGAACTTGACCACCGCACTGACCTTTACAGCCTACATTTGCCAAAACTGACAGGAGATCCCTGATGTGTTTTCTCTCCTTCACAGGGCAGTAGCACAGTGTTTTCAGGTCATTGCCCCTGAGGGAAGGTTGACTCAGAGACAAGCGTGTTCCTGTGCAGGTCCCGATGTTGCGCTTACATTTTGGCTTGCTTAGTATCTCCTATCCAGATATGAACAAGGTCCAAGGCTGTGGCATGGAATTATTCATGAACTGTTAGTTTCACTGTGAAATGTGCTCTCAAGCAAGAGGAACGTATTCTACCAACATTTTCTGGTAGCCCACAGCACCCACATCCTCTGCAAGTGAGAAGCAATAGGTAATGAGGATGATAAAGGCGCCGCATGCGTTCTCTGAAACTCACAGGTCAAGATGAGGTTAGTAATTATAGAAAACTCCTAAATGTTACTGCTCAGTCTCCTGGTCTCTCTTGGTCTCTCAGGAGAATCCTTCTGCCCCCCCCCCAGCCTCTCTTCTTGAAGAGCATGTAAAAGGTTCTGAACAAAATTTTATGTTTGTTTTATGGTATCTGAACGACTCCACTAGCATAGTGTTTGATATAATTACCTTACTATACTCTTGCAAAAAATAAATTGTTCTTGCATTAAACTGTGCACAGAGGTGATTCAAGTTGCCCAGCACTGTTCAAAGGCAAAAGAGAAACTGAATAGCTTTGGATATCTTGCAAGTGCCACAAATTTGGGATGATCTTTATACCATTCTGCTTTCCTCCAGGTTTTGAGTGGGAGGTAATGGGAAAATAGCAAAATGCAGTGTGGCAAAGAGAAGTTTCTCAGGGATCAAAAGTAAGGATGGTCAAAGGTCAAAAGGTAAGGATGATACTGACTTGGTAGCTAAGAAAATAGAAGTGGCCCTGCTGTGGAAGGTTTTCTTTTGCTTCTGTGTGCTGTGAGGAATCTGCTTGTGCTGGTTAGTGTGCAGAAATTGTGTGGTGTTCCTTTAATTGCTGTCATTATTTAGTGTGCTTCCCTGTCTGAAATAATTTGAAGATCACTGCAGCCCTGCTACAACAAGTAGATAGACTGATGTTTTATATCAATATCAGATGGTTTGTGTGCACCCTAGAGTGCTAACAGAATTCCTTTAGAACATGTTTGGTATGAACATGAAGGAAAGGCACATCATACAGATATCACACAGGTTTTGGAAAATGCTAAGCTGCTTGGTTACCTTCATCTGTGTCTGGTACTTGGTCATGACCTTCAATATTTCAGGGGAATGAGAGAATGAATGTTCAATGATACCTGAAGTCAGGCCAATTTTGGTTGGAAAGGACGGTGACTCATTTTTCCCACAGGCTTTTTTCCTGCTGGTAGTTTCTGGGACTTTCCCTTCCTGGAAAGTTGTTCTCTGTGGCTTGCAGCTTATGGCAAGCTTTCTCTCCAGTGCCCATCTGGCACTTTCAGGAGCTAAGCCAGCTTTCTGCTTCGTCTCACTGCTCCCACTCAGTAAAGTTTTCAGAGCAGAGGAGAGTTGCAGGTATAATTGCAAGGGGGTCCCTTTTCTTAACTGAGCATAGCACTGTAGAGGTTTTCCATGCTTTGGGTGTGGGTACAAACGTTTTGCACAGTCCGGTTGACAGGTCCAGTGTGGCCACTCAGGGAAGCAGAGAAGGTGGCTGTATCTTCTGTTGGCTCCATTTGCAAGGTGTCAGCCTTCCACATGGAGGTGCTTGTGTCCATTTTTGCACTTTTGTTCAAGTGGCAAAAATACTGGCTGACTCTTTTCAGTTGCCACACAGCTACTTGGTTCCCAGAGTAGGTAACACATTGGGGCTGGTGAAAGAAAGGTTCACCTGTCTGAAAATAAATCCCTTTTTGTTGCTGACAACTGGCAGATGCCTTCTGGAGAAAATCATGAACAGAGAAACGGAAGTCTCTGGGAATTTGCTCTTAGAACAGGGTGAGTTGTAGAGGGGGAAGCAGAGAAGGGGATGGTGGAAAGGAGGAGTCAAATCTGTTAAGGGGTTTTGGTGTAGTGTCATTAGTGTGCTACGCTGTGCTACACTGGGCAGAAGTTATCTGAAGTTATAATGTAAGCATATTCAATGAAAATCATGCAGCATTTACTCTTGCTATGGTCTTTAGTACCCAGACTTGCTGCCTGGAAGTTTGACATAAGTTATGTACTAAAGATCAGTGCGGTGACAGTAACCTCAGGTCGTGTGTCAGGCTAAACCAAAAGGTGCATTCTGATGGCTGACTCTCCTAGAGAGCTTGACTTGGGTCATTCACTGAGGTAAACCAAAGTATGGCTATTCGGCAGAATTTCAACCTGGTTCTGGGGTATTTTTCACTGAAATTTGGGATGCATTCAAATCCACAACACAGCAAGACTCTAGGACAGGGACTACAGACAGATTACAGTTGAAAAGGCTCGGCATGAATATCTGTGCATTGATCTTGATGCACTACCCAGTACAAATAAGAGTTAAATTCCTTTGCCATGGATCTAAATATTTCACTGTAGTGTTTGTTCATTCCTTATTTCATCAAACTGAAGAGGAGAGCATAATATTCTGTGAAAGATTAAATCTGGATCTGAGTTCCTCGAGGCAATACTGGTGTGAGTAGAGTCATAGAGTCATAGCATCACAGAATCACAGAATGGTTTAGGTTGGAAGGGACCTTGAAGATCATCGAGTTCCAACCCCCCTGCCATGGGCAGGGACACCTCCCACCAGACCAGGTTGCTCAAAGCCCCGTCCAGCCTGGCCTTGAACACCTCCAGGGATGGGGCCTCAACAACCTCTCTGGGCAACCTGTTCCAGTGCCTCACCACCCTCACAGTGAAAAATTTCTTCCTAATATCTAACCTAAATCTCCTCTCTTCCAGTTTGAAGCCATTGTCCCTCGTCCTATCACTACATGCCCTTGTAAAAAGTCCCTCTCCAGCTTTCATGTCCAGTCTCTAACTGAAATTAATTTTACTGCTTTATTGTCTTTTTTTAAAAAAATGTTTCTTAGTGCAAAATAGCAAAATAACTCTATTTTACTCTGAACAGCACTTTTTCCTTTGAGGATTTTTGGTTATATGATTGGTTAAAGTTAATTTTTTCTTTGGTAATGAAACTAGTATTAAACTATCTGTGTATACAAAAAAGAGAATATTAGAGTTGAGATTCATGGTCTTCTTCTTTTTTAATTTCTCCCATTTTCATATTCTTCACATAAAAGTCCCTGATTTAGATCATGACAAGATATATAGACAGACACCCACAGGAAACTATTAATACAGATTTTTTCCCTATGGCTCTTTCTCACTCATGCCTTCTTAAAATAAGGGGAGAAAGTAATAACTTAGCATGAATTAGTCTCTGTGGCATAAGGATCTAGTAGAAGATTTTTATCTCAAGATGCAATGTACAGACAAGAAAGGAAGTGGGATGTCAAGTGAGAAGCTCCAGGATCTGATTCAGTTACAAGTCCAGATATGTACTTAAGTGTTTGTCTGATTCTTCATTTCATCACTAACACAAGAGAAAAGGCAGAACTGGAACTGTGGGTGAAGGAATTCATACTATGTAACGTGCGTCCACTGAATTGCAGCTACAAAATTTACCTTCAAAGCAATGATCCAAAGAGAAGAATATTGGTTGCACTACTTCAGTGTAAACAAAAGATGTCACTATCAGACGCAAAAAGCATCGAGGTAATTAAGGATTGTTCTGAAACTATTCAGATCATAGCATTATGATACAATAATGATTATTTTTAGTTTTTCTTTCTACAAAGGGAAACCACTGAAGACACTCTGAAACTACTTTATTTGAAAAAAAAAAAAACCACCCAAATTCAGATTTACAAAGCTACTGTCTTGATAGGAATGTTTATAGAAATGCTTCCAGGTTCCTGTAAATGCCCCCACGTTTCACACATCATACCATGTGAAGCTGTTCTTGACCCTAAAGAAGATGCGGGTGAATCATTAAACCAAAATGAAAGAAGAAGAATACGGAGAATAGAAAGTTTGTGAATTGTGAAGACAGAACATAGTATAGAGTGGAACAAAAGGGGAAGTTTCAAAGCAGTAGATATTAGAGGAAAAATAACACCAAAGGAAGATACCATCTCCTGCCCTCATCCATATTTTGGTAGGGTTAAACTCAATGCAGTAGAACAATGTCTGGAACAGGACGGATCTCAATTTTCATAATCTCATTGAGGTCCAAATCCTGTTGCCTCTTCTGGAAGTAGAACTGGATTCGTGTGTTGTAATCAGGCTAAGCAGCAGGGCAGCGTTTTCACAAAAGGAGCATCATTAACAACAAAGCTGTATCTGCAGACACAGCCAGACTCCTTCCAAGGTCAGTTGGACTGGCCTATCCTGCCCTCTTGTTTTGAGTTACCTCCTCCAGAGACATCCTGGGCTGGATCTGAAAATTGTTACCTGGGGCAACTTTCTCTCTTCCAGCTTTTCTGAGAGTTTCAGCTCTTCTCTCTGCTTTTAAAGTGTGATAGAGCAGAATGTGGTCCTCAGGTTTTCCTCAGTCTTTATTGAGGTCAAGCTCCCAGAAGCCCAGGGTATTTTCTGAAAAACAGTATTTGGAAGAAATGTCCTGTCTGCATGCATGATACTTTTTATCCCTGCTTCCACTTCTGTCTAGGCATCCTCTGCTAAACTATCATGATTCTTGTACATGTTTTTCAGTGTTTGCTTTCTGGGTTTACTTTCTGAAGTGTGAGCACGAGATTCGAAGAGGATGTAGTTCAAGAGAAGAAATTCATTGTCCCTCCATTAGTCCCTTGGGGAATGTCTTCAATGTTCAGTACAACTGGAGTCTTGCATTCTTTCCTCCTGTCTGTGAGTCCTGTCTGCTCTGGGGAACTTCCCATTGAAGGGGAAATCCACATTCAGCCACAGCTGGGGGAGTCCCAGGCAGCGGGACAAGAGGAGAGAGGGGCATAAAGGTCCGAGAAATGACTTCAGAGAAACAAGGGCATCTATGTAGACAATCCTCAGTACACACCAATAGGTGTAACTGGACTTGGAAGACCTGTAGACTTGAGAGCTAAACTTGCTAGTTGTTTCATAATGAAACAAGCTGGCCACTTTGGTCCCACTCCCTGGAAATAGCAAGTTCAGAAAGTTGGAGAAAGCAAGTTGTGGAAAGTGATGGGAATTTTTGCCTGATAAACCACTGGGGAAAAGCTGAGTAAACATGTCAGGATTTCACCAGATGAAAGAACAGTGGAGGCCTCCGATATTTGCAGAATTAAAAAATAAAATTTCTACATCCCAGCTAGTGAACCTAAGCTTTATGTTGGGTCACAAGCTGGTAAGATATTATGCAGGGAAGATATCTATATGTGTGTGAATACATGGGCAGATACAGTACAGTAGGAAGCAGCCTGTGCAGCTCAGCTGCTTGTGAATATATCTAGAAGTTGAAGCCATTCTTTCAACATGTATTTTCAGGTCCAATTTTGATTACTGGCATTATGCCATTGATCTAACATATTACGAGGTCAAGTTAACTGTGGATATCATCCTATGTTGTGTTTAGGATGAGAATTTATATATACATTTGCCTCCATTTAAGTAGTTTGTTCTGTGAGAACAACCCAGAAAAATAAGTCTTTTTGAACCTCAGTTTTGAACCTATCCAAACCAATGAAACTTGTTCTGTTTCTTTCACAGGATCTTTAGACCAGAATATAATTTTCTAGCTGAATGATAATGGAAGTGTTAGTGGTTTGATGTTACTATAGTTGAAGGACTAGAAAGAGTACAGTGCTGGTTTTTTCCCATCTTATGAAAACTGTAAGATAGGTGACAACAGACAATGTATTAAGAAATATTCAAATGTTGATGAAAATGTTGATCAATTTTGGATCCCATAAGAGCTTCCCTGAAAGGTGAAAAGCACAGGTTTCTTTAATTTTCCTTATCTGGGCATCTCCTTAAACAAATCATGTGTGTCACTCAGTAGAGTGTAGTGTTACATTAATTATAGCATGCCACACAGCGTTTAATGAGAGCAAACTCATTCATTTAAATTCAGGAAAAGAAATCTAAAAGTGAAATTACTTCTGCTTCTTAAGAAGTTTGTGTAATATGTAGAATTTCTGTTTCTTAAGCTATTTCTATCATTGCCACCTTTTCCTAAAATTTCTCTGTATAGTAAGCGGTTACATGATATATTTATAGATGTTCTTTGGTTGCCAATTCACATTTTTATTTTCTAGCAACTTGAGGATGTTCCTCTCTAGCTGTTCTTTCCAATTAGGCTGTTGTAAAATCTTATATATAGATCAAGAATTGGCACTGGTTAAATAAATCTCTGTATGTAGAAAGACTTTCTTTTGGTCATGCAACACCTCACCTGGCACTCATATCATATTCCAGTAGTGGCACATGTAGACGTATTTCTGCAATGCACAGGATGCTGATTTATAAAAAAAAGTATTTTTTAGAAATCTGCTCTGATATAAGTGTTAGGGAGCTCATCAGAGCTCTTCATTTGTACTGTATTTATTTATTGCTTCTGGATTTCCCGGGGTGTCCAGACTGAACATACATGTTGCATGGTGTTGTGCCTGGAAATTAGAGTAAAACTCATTTGCAGTAGGCTTTGTGCAACACTTTGCCATTGTAGCAGATTTTTTACAGTATACTCATTTTACTTGACTGTGGTGGAATAAGGGAGCTACTGATGCACCTACTCTAGTAAGTAAGTGTGATTAAACTGTATAATTTGATATACAATCATGTGAATTATGCAAGCATTTACAAATCTCAGCCAGGATACTTTAGAAGCAAATTCTATTTGGAAAATGTGTAATTTACAGAAGCATTACAGTGTTTTGGAATACTGTAGAGTACCACAGCATTAATACAAGGACAACATATTATTTATTCCTTAGTTTATTAATTTGCATAGATTTCTATTAAAATTAGAATTTTTACTCAGGTATCGCAAACCCCATTACTATCAAGGTGGTGCTCTCCTCTTAGAGCTTATAATCTAAGAGTAACCCAAAAAGCTAACAGAGGAACATGGTCTGGCAGGGAAGAGGGAACTTGGATTGATCTCACTATAGCATATTTTTTTAGGACTCAGAACAAAGGAACATTTTAAAGGGAAACATGAAGGTGCACATAAATAGGATAGAAGAAATACAAAGGTGTGAATCTCAAAATTTGACAGGTGGCTGTATCACAAGTTATTTGGAAGGACCCTCTCATACTCATCATTTCAAGAGCAAACAAGAAGACCGGTACGGTTATACTTAATACGATAAAAAGGCAAGAATAAGAGATGCCTCAAGAAAGGAGATTAAATCAAAATATCAAGGTAGAAAGTTTGCTGCAACATTTGAATGGTGTGAGACTGTGTTGCCAAAGCTAGGAAAAGAAATTACTGGAGGAGAATGATTAACCATATTAAGCTTACACTGCTGATTGCACATCCACAGCGAGTTGTCAGAAAGACAGTCTGAGCTCTTGGCTAAAATGACTCATGCCTAGAGTGGAAATGTGGATTTGTAAGTGATGAGCATGAAGTTGTTACATACAGTGGGGAAGTGATTATTCAGAGATAAGGGGCCGAAGAAGAGGAGGGAGCCAAACCCAGGGTTTGACAGAACACCCTGTCCCCCTTGGAGTGCTGGAGTGGAATGAAAATGCCTCCAAACAGTTTTGTAAGATGTTCTACAGGGCAGAGGAGAATTAGGAGAGAATGGAGACCCCGAAGCCAATGAGTGTCAAATTTTCAGAAATGATGTTGTAGTTGTGTCAAGAACAACTGGCAAACCAAGAATGGGAAGCCTGCAGCACTAGAACTGTAAGCTTCGGTTAAGAAGAAGTCACTAGAGACTATGGTGAAAATAGTTTAGTTGAATTCAATTGCCAGGAACTGAACTGGAGGAGGCCTGAGATCTAAAAACCAACTCTAGACAGGGTGCTTAGAGGTGCCATGTTCAACATACCTGGAATATCTGAAATCATTAGTCAGGTTTACTGGCTAACTGAGACCACATTGCTAAATAATTTTAAAAGGAAGAGCTCTTCCTTGTTCCAAGTATAAAGCCTGCAGGAAACAGCTGTAGCTAGTTAAGGGAGAAGACTGGCAGCATAGCATGAATTAGTCGAAAGAAATGAAAATGCATGTAAAGAATAAGAACTGAGTAGCTGGTTTGGTAAGCAAAAATGCAACCCAAACCAAAAACCTCACCAATGCAATGTACACTAGTGAAAACAAACCCAACCTAATATAGACACATGGTGAAAATAACACAGATATTGGAAATTAACAACTGGAAAAAATTGATAGAGTTCAGAAAAATAAATTTTCAAATCAACAGGAAGTGCAATGTTAACACTGCATTGATTTTGAAGAACCAAATTTGCTGCTCACATTGGTATCAATTTATTGTATGTGCATATTGGCCATAATTTTAGGCATTTTGCCTTATTAATAAAATTATCTTTACCTGCTACCTAATGAATCTTACTCCAACAGAGATGACAGAGAGAAAGCTGTAGAAGTAGCAGACTTACAGATATAATATAACAAGGTTATTTCTGTTGGGAGGAAAAACACAGACAGGAGAAGAGGTTAAGAAAAAGAGAGAGGGAGTGATGCAAGGAGGTGCAAAATAGACCAGGAGCTGGAATAGGCAAGGATCGTGATGGTAAGAGAAGATGTTAAATGAGGAAAGCAGATAAAAACTTCTACTTGTGAGGTGAGAAGGAGGAGAAACTGAAGAAAAGGCATGAGCAACTGAAAGCAAGCTAAAGTGAAGAGGAAAATCACAGCATATTTAATCAGTTATCACTTGAAAGAAATTGATGGCTTCTGGTATGATTTAGCACATATTCCGAAACATCCTGAAAGTTCTCAGCCAGAAAGGAGACCCATTCTGTTAGACACGAGATAGCTGTAAGGAGTCATCCTAACACTTTTGTCCCTCTGGGCTTTTTTGAGTTCGATCACCCTCTTTCCACAACTATCTTCTTTCTGATCCTAAATTCCAGCTCTAAGTATACATTTTCTTTTTCCCTTTATGAAGATTAATTTTTTCATCTGAGAAAGATGGTTAAAAGTGTTTACTTTGCTCTGGATTATTTGTTCACTCTCCAACTCTCACTTTATGAACCCACCCTCTTATATTAGAAAGTTCTTCTGATCATTACTGGAATGAGTGATCTTTCTACACAGAAACATAGTAAAGCTGTCTTTCATCTTTTCTTTCTAAAGTGGTATCAAGAAGCTGCTGTCATTATGGGTTCAGTCTACTTCAGTCCTGTAAATTTTTTCTCCATTGCCTGTGGTAGAAGATCAATTTTTTCTTCCTTATTCAGACTAAAAGTCTTTTGGAAATCACCAGAAGATTTGTTTGAATGTGGTCTGTACCTCAGATACAGAGGCAACATTTTAGAGCTAACTTCAGGATGGAAGACTAAAGGGATAAATCTGAATGATGAAATGAAACTTGGAAGTACTTGGAACACCACAAGACAACAAACCAAACCCAAATATTTTAAATTCTAATTGGAATGTACCCAAAACTAGCAAAATGTTTCAGTCGGGAGCAAAGGGTGAGAAAGACTTTGGGAAGTTCCAGCAAAAGCTGAGATTTGATTAAGGCTAATCTTGAAGTTCCCCCACCCACATATGTCACCTGATATTTAAAAATATGCACAGAAAACAGAAACCGTATGGAAGATCTTGGTTTCAGCAGTATTTCCTAGCCTTACTTACAGGACCAAGATGAAATGACAGAAGTTAATCTCATTGGTTCTCTTAGAAAGTGGGATTCTCTTCTGAAAGGCTGCAGCAAAAGGAAAGAGGCATTTCTTAAAAGGCTGCCCATTAAAAGATGAAGCAGTAAAAGCTGTTGGTGTTTTTCTTAATTTCTGCTTAAATCCCTACATTCATTCAAAAGAGTGGATGTCCAGTTACACTTTGGAAACATATAATAAAATATATTCCTGGCTGCAAAGATGTTAAGATCAGCATAAGCAGATGAAGAAGGGTAAGAGGGAGGAAACAGTGTTATCCCCATTTTCTTGAGGTGCTGTTTTTCGCATAGCCCTTGGATATGTTTACCCTTTAGACTTCAATAGGTAATTAGATACTAAAGGTAGCTTTAAATAAAGAATGCTACTTTCACAACGTAAATTAGACTTTTCAAAGTCTTCATGTATTCCAGCTGAACTACTGTTGTCTCTGAACTAATTCATACGAAGCTGTGCACTGTGGACCTACTGAAATGCAGGAAATAACCTCAAGTTTTATGAATCTCAAATCCAGTATCTTTGCTACCGCTCTTACGCTCTTCCTGTCATCCAGTAATGAAGACGGGACATGAGAACTGGAGGGAGAGCTAAGATAGTGGAATTAATCTCCATTTTTAGCTTACAGAAATTATCTTTTTTTAATGAATTGAGGAGATGAAATCTTTTAACAAAAGAAGAAATAATGGAAAGCTAAAAATCTGTGACACTGTAGAATATCTTAAGTGAGTCATCAAAGACTGCAGAAAAAAACCCCCACAAAATGATGTATAGAAGTAGATATAATACCAAATATAAAACTCAGATCTCTGGGTCTTTATCTCATATCCCTGATGACTGAAAGGAAGGGATGAATGTAAGAGATCTGATGTACAAAGAAAGTGCAACATTTAGATACTGCTTGAATATGTAGGTTTACAGAGCTGGATAAGTAAAAGATGGAATATAACAGTGAGAGTGAGCTGAAGAAGTTTGTGTTGTCATGATGACTGAGATTGTGGAGAAGGTTTTTAGGACAAAGGCTTAAAGTTCTCTCTATGTTGTCTTTAAAGCTGATGGCTAGACACCATGGCAAAATACCGAAACAGGGTATTCATTAGGATGGCAGAGGAAAGGGCCAGGGAAAAAAAAAGTGTGAAAGGCTAAGGCTGGCAGGGAAGAGCTACAGTAGCTGCCTTTTTATGTGAGGTCCCTTAGCGGTAAGTGATATAAGGAATAAAGAAGCAGAATCATTGAGTCCGAGACTAATTGAGGGTGGAAGGGATGTCTGGAGTCACTTAGTCCAAGCTCCTGCTCAAAACAGGGAGCCTGTCACAGTCAGATCAGGTTGCTCAGACCTTGCCCAGTTGGGTTTTGGTTACACATAGTCTCTCTGGGCACCTGTTCGACTGCTTAACCACCCTCCCTGAGACCAGGCATGAAACTCTAGAGGACCGTGTTGGATGTTGGAGAATGGTACAATCATTTAATTTTAAAAGGATGATTTCAGCATTAGGATAAAGTGCCAGAAGTTGTCAGTGAATGAGGTTTCAGGACTGGGAGGTCAAAAAATTTGCATAACCCCTTGAAGACACAAGGCACAGGAAGAGTTGAGACTTTTCTAAAAAACTCCTATAAGCTCTAGGGATAAGAGACTATAAGTTTTATTTACATTGGTAGAGAGACAATTAATTATTATGTGGTTTTGCAAATGTTAATCTCTTTCAATGGCTGACCTGCCCATATTTCTAACCCAGGTTTATGTCCCCACCTGTCTGAAATGTTGATGGTCAGATACCTTTCCCAATATTCAAAATATTCTGGGAGAGATGAGAGACAGAATTGAAAAGAAGGATTTAATTTAGCCCCAATGTCTTCAACAGTGGGTCTTCTGTTTGGAGGTTCTTTTTGGCTTTCAAAATACAAGATAAAATGCCTCATAGTGCGCAACCATCACCCACAACCAAAGTCAATAAAAATGCTGTTGATTTTGGTGGAAGCAGAGTTAGGCTGACACTTTGCGGTTTTGAAAATTCTACCCATAGATGACAATTGAAACTACTCAGAATAATAACTGTGATGGAAAAAATGCATAAGTAACAATATTTGAGACTGAGAGTTACATCTCACAATCTAGTAATGCCGTGTACTTGTGTAGGTGCCGGACCAACTCAGTTTTCTCACCCCCATGCCACACACACAGAGTGACACCCTGCCCACAGCAAGACAAAACTACTTTATTGTCAAAAGGTGTCTCTGGGGACCACAAAGTAATGAAACAATAGCTTGAATGTCACAAAGCACACAAAGCACATAGCAGACTTCCAGCTAAACAGCAACCTGGACATTTATTCAGCTGGTAAGTAAGATTCATCATAGAAGTAGTACGTTTCAGGTCCTAGGGAGAGACTTGCACGTTGTGCAAGGCAATTCTAGATTACCTGCTGGAGTGCGCTGTAGTTCCTCACAAGTTTGTGCATCTAGGCTTCACTGCTGAGGTGTCAGTGAAATAGGAGTAGTTGTGTTTTGAGGTCAAACTCCAGTCAAGTTGATGTTAGGAGCTAAGGTGGGTTACCTGGTCTCAGGAACTGGATCGTTTTCTTTTGTTTCTTAATCTTAATCAAGGCCTGTTTTTCATTTCCAAGAAGTGTAGTGCTTCTGACTTTGCTGCTGCCCATGCAACTGCCACCATTTCTCTTGCATTTTTGCTGAAGTAGCAACCTTCTCTCTGGTCAGCCATCAAACTAACATAGGGTCACTGAAGGCTCACTAAAAAGAGATCTGTGTCTAAAGCCAAGAAGAGACAAAAGCCAGTTTAAATGTGACTCTGTTCTGAAGTCACCATGGAATAATTCCACTTTCTGTAGGAACAGCTGACATCATCACTTGCATTGGTGACCAGAGGAGGGGTTTTCCCCTAATTTTATCCCCGCCCACCTTGTAGTCGTGACCAAGGCGATATTTAATTCAGGTCTATGTGAAAAAGTTCAGTCTTTTGCAGCAAGGACTTCCACAGCTTGACTCAATGTATAGAGGAGCACTTCCTTTGTTTCACATATTCCAGTCACTCTGAAAGCCAGTGAGTTTGCATAGAAAATCTTAAGGGACATAATATGATCCTCTGGAGAAAAATTTCAAGAAGGAAAGAAGCGACCACGAGCTCTAGAGACCAGGCTGGATTTATGCTATCATGTTGTATGTAAAAACAAGCACATTTATGATGGGAAATACTGAAGATGACAAATCTGAAACCCCATTACTGGAAGCACTTTACAGAGTAGAACTGCCCTTGAGATGGTAAGTCTGGCTGAATTCATGAAGCTGAACAATCCCTTTGGTGAGCTCAATGAGCCGTAGATACTGCTGTATAGAAAAGATCCTTATTTTGAGTCAAAGTTGAAGAACAAAGGAACAGTTATGCCTGGTCAGACTGGTCAGATGGAATGTCCTTTTAGCCATTTTCAAACAGTGTCTTGAGAGCAGATGCCTAAAATGTAAGGTAAGGACATAGTGAAACCTTTCCAGAATCTTCTTCTGGCCTTCAGTAATGTGTAGCTCATGGGCTTCCATTGCCAAAGGCTTTCCTACTCAGTGATCCTTTATGGATTTTTCCAGTTGCTTATTGAGCCCATATAGAACATTTGTACACAGAGCCTTTTGCAGCAAGGATTTCCAGTTTAACCCAGTGTGTAAAGGACGACTTCCTTTGTTCCAGCCTGCTCTGTGCAAGTTGTATCTGATGCCCCTTAGCTCTTGTATTGGAGAAGAGACTGGGGATAGCCATTACCTATTCACATTCCTTACGGCACCTACTTTAATAGATCTCTAAACACATCCTTCATCAGCCACCTCTTTTCCAGGATGGAATCTTCTGAGTCTGTATCTTACACAGTAGCATGTTCCACACTTGTGTTGGTAATATATGTACCTGTGAATTATTCTCAAGCTCCAAAGCTTCCAGATGAACAGGTAGTTTAGAAGGAAGGCTTACTGATTTGAGATGTGTTTTCCCCACAGAGAATTTTGATTAATTTTAAATAATATGTTATTTTCATGGAAAATGATGAATTTGGTAGTAAAAGCATTAAAGTTTTAACAATAGTCACTCTCATCTCTCTTCATCCCATTTCTTCTCATAAGCTGGTTTAGAAAGTAGATATTTTGGTTTACTTGAAAGCCCAGCTTGACTTTTATACTGGAAACCAGTTTAGACGGAAAAATTCAGCCACTCCTCTGGAAAAAGGTCCAAAATCAAACTCCTCTGCATGGTTGCTTTCATTCTCGGCAGCTGAAGCCCAGATCCTTGGAGGGCAGAAATGAAAGTAAAAGGCAGACTTTCATAAAAAGGGAAGCAAGCAGTCAGTTATAACTAGTGTTTGACACATTCACCCTTCATGTTTTATTCTTCTACAGTTTGTCTCTAGAGAATGAAAGATTGTAAGGCTTGGAGCTGTGATTTGGGAGCAAGAAGGGGACTGGGAGGAATGGTGAGATGAGTGAGGGACAAAGATTAAAGGGAAGGATAAAAGGGGAGTTGGATAAATACGTACTGCAGAAACAGGGTAATCTTGCTTCTACATATGCAGAAAACCTGTGCTTTGGCTGTTGGATTGAGTAATGATTCATCACTGCAACAGAATAAAAAAATAAATTTGTATTTTCTTTCTCATTCTGTCTTTGCCACATGAGCAGAGGAAACCAGCTTCTTAAGATTTCACATCAAAGTTTGCAGTAGAGAATCAAGTATGCATTGAAGGTGCCCGACTAAGAGCATGGAGACTGAAATCCTCTGTTTAACTACAGAAAGGCTCACAGAAGCAGCAGCAATGTAGACTTCCCAAACACTGACAGACAGGAATCTTATTCTGAGGGCATTACTCCCTTCTTTCCTTCCTTCCTTCCTTCCTTCCTTCCTTCCTTCCTTCCTTCCTTCTATCCATCTATCCATCTACAGTACCTGAAATGGTTGAGTGACCTCTTCTATGTCAGCAGCTTGTCAGAAAACTTTCAGACTTAGGGGCAAGGGATACAGCTCTATTGATTTCAGTGAACCTTGCACTTGATGTACCGGAGCTGGCTGTCACCTTTTGGTTTCCAATGGAACATAAACAACATTGGGAATTTTTGAAGACAGAGACATGCAATATTTTGATTTGACTCAGCAAAATCAACCCCTTTTACGAAAGGTCTATTTCAAATTTCTTTTAGGGCCAGAGAGGCACTGAATGTGCAGCATGGACAGGATGTCATAGCTCCCGTTCCTCGACAGTCGGTGCTTTGCCTTGTTCTGTTTCCTGACGAGCTGCAGAAAACATGATTTCCTGTCACTTGCGTTCTAAAATAACCCCCACTGTCGGAGTGAATAAACCAAAAGAGGTCTGCGTGTTTCAGAGAGCATCCTGCTGCTACATAGATTGTCCACCAAAACATCGAATGGAAATACTTTTCTCTTGTATGATCACTCCTGTGGGTGTCAGCTATGTATAAGCAGAGGAGGCTTCAGCAAGGAGTGGACAAAAGAGCCAGTGGAACAGCTGCTATGTCTTTGTTTGCTGTATGAACTTTTTTCTCCTTAAGCTTCTTGGAATGGCAGCTCTGCTGCTCAGCTGTGAGTCGCAGCAACACACATAGCAGAAATGTGGCTTGAGAAAGTCACATCAGCAGCTTCCTACCCCAGGGGACGTATATCCCAATACCTACAACTACCACTAGCCCTCCTCCTTCCTAACCCCCCTCTACTGAAGGTTCTTCTTTCAGCAAAGACAATACACAGAGTGATGTGTGGAAATGTTAATTTGCTCATCTCTTTATGTTGTTTCTGTTTCCTGTATTGAAGAGGCCAACATATTTGATTAATGTAGATGCCAGCCTTTTGCAAATACATCTGTCATAATCCTGTTGACCCCAAGATGTGGAATGAAGGATCTGGCGAAAATGTTTAGATTCATGTGTGGAGTTCATTAAGTTCTTCAGGTCTAGCAAATCTGCAGTTGCTTTTAGCTCTGGCTTTTCAGGCATGTTTTCTGGGCACTGAATCTCTGGAACGACTTCCAGGAAAAGGGATCTTGTGGTCCAGCTGCCCCAGCCCATTTTTGAAAGCAGTTTTGTTCTAGTAGCTTTTGTCTTTGTTATTTCATTCCTACTGTGATATTTTATGTTCAGCGCTGCAGACAACCTGGTGCCATTAAGCCACATCCATCCTATTGTTCTGTGGTGCTTCCAATTTGCATGGAAAATTATTCATGTTAATAACTCTCCATTGTTCATGTCTTATCTGCCTAAGTCATGTCAGAGAGCTACACAATACAAGCCCTGCTGTCAAAAGGCTTCTGTACACTTTAAGGCATGAAGTGATTTGCCTTCAGTGAATTCAAATGAATTCAAGGCTTTCAGGGACTTACGTAAAATCAGCTAGAATTGTTAAGATTTTCTTAGTTTCCCCTCAGGTTGTGTTGCCCACCTTTGCCTCTGATAGTAGTCTTTGACCTAAATACTTCTGCCCTGCACTACTTGTCATGTTTCAGAGGGACACCACTTGTCGTTCTGCTTGGTGATGGAGAGCGTTCAGCTCGCAGTGCAAAGGAAGGGTATGTTCTCAGCTGAGGTCGAATTAAGATATTGAGTACAGGTACCACTTGAATTCAGCAAACAATATTTGACTTACCCTTGCATTCTCCGCAAAGGGGTTTGCCTGTTCCTGCAAACTGACAGGATAATTGCTGGTCACGTGAAGATATTGAGGCTTTTAGGTTCATTGCCATTTTTCCCCACTTGTATACAAAAGATAATGCTCTGGGGGGGGGGGAAATTATGGTTTTTAGCAGTTAGGTCCATCAACATGTTTTCCTAATCTTCAAAAACTGTTGACGAGCTCATATTACAAGGAAAAAGTTACAGTTTGATGGGTATAATCCAAACTACAGAAGTAACACTAATATAAGATGCAATGTCTTGTACATAATTGCAGAAAACTGTAACATGTTTTTAGAATATAAGGGAGTGCTTTAAAAAACATCAAAGCATCTTTTCAGTTGCTGTTTAAAACCACTCTTGTTTCTCAGTTTTTAAGCACTATCACTCAGCACTGGTTTTGCTTCCTAATGTTGATTTGCTTTCAGCTGAGCTTTTGTTTCACAAACTTTGTGAAACACACCTGCCTAAACACTTTGGCAATATGGAGCAAATCTGAAAATGGCTCAGTATCTATTATTTCATAACTGAAACCTAGTCAGGTTTCTTTTGTATTTTAGTATGATATTGTAAGCCACACAGGAAACCTACCTTCATTTCTATAGTGACTTATTCTAGAATATTTGGTCAGATATTATCAACTATATAATATATTAAAATTACTCAGTGTTGGCACCACTCCTAAATACAAGCCCATCTACATGCATTATAGCTCTATTCGGATATTAAAAGAGTACAAAACAAGTTTCATTTTCTGCCAGACGACAAATAAAGTAACCATCAAAGCAGGTGAAATAATAATCAAATGAAAAAAGACACTGTGAAATTTCCTGAAATGTCTTATTTCTTTATTTACAAAAAGGATTGGGTCAAGAGAGTCTTTTGTGACAAATGGTGTTCCTGTTCCTACTGAAATCAATGACAAAGCTTCATTGACTTCACTGGCAGCAGAAGCTGTTCCTGTTAGGCAGTAAAAATACAAACCCTGACTGTGCCTTCATAGACTTCAGTGTAAATTTGCATTAACCCTACCCAAGTCTAACTAGAATTTGACTATTGCATTCCCTCCAGGTGGGTTTGTCTCTTTCTGAACAAAGTACAGTTGTTCACAATGAAGAGACAAAAGTATTTTGGCTTGCAGAACCAGGTTCAAAGACATGAGTTAACGCAACAAAACTTAGTAAGTCTACTGATAAGCAGAACATTCAGCCTGTGTCATCAGCATTGCCAGATGGATTTCAGTGGAAATAGACTGCTTTTTCACAACTAGTGCTCTGATAGGCTACCCAATTTTCTCAGGTTAAGGGGAAGCTTAGACATAAGGAAGACTAAAAGCTTTCTGGTCTCAGTGACAAATACATCTCCTTGCTCCCCACCCGTCTCCCCATTCCGATTTCCCCCAGCATTTGTATAATGGTATTTTTCAGAAATCTTTTCACAGGATTCCCTAAACCCCAGAAGTCTCATTAAAAAGCCTTAGTTTGAAGGAAGGTCCTTTTGTGGATTAGTAACTGGTTAGAGGATGAAAAGCAAAGGTGGGAGCTACTGATCATTTTTCACAATTAAAGGAAGTTGCAAGAGGAAGACAGGGGAAGGAGACCGTGCCAGGTCCTGCATTGTCCAACACATTCACAAATGGGCTGGAAGAGATGGTGGATAGCCAAGGTGGCTGATGATACAAATTGTTTCCAGTAGTCAAAAACAAAAGCTGCCTGAGAAAGTAGCACAGGGGTCTCGCGTTATCAACTGGCTGGGTAGTAAAATGGCAGAGAAAATACAATGCTGATAAATATGAAACAGTGCATATGGGAAAAATACAGCCCTAATAAATGTAAACAGTTCTGAATGAGCAGTTGTCCCTCAAGAAAGAGATCTTGGAGTCACTTTAACTGTTAGCATAAAAAATATCAGCTTAACATTCAGACCAGGGACTGGGTGTGCCCTTGGCTCACAAACCTGACCTGCTCCTTGCCAGAAACTGGAAGATGTAAAAGGGGAAGGAACCCTCTGTACTCACCGTTTCTCATAGGTGTCCACTACTTGCCACTGTTGAGAGAAGATGTGGAGCTATATGGATCCTTGCTATGACCTAGCACAGCTGCTCTTATATCCTTATGTAAAGTGAACTGTTTGAGAGAGTAGATCTAACCTGGAGTCACAAAGGAAAGTGAAACTGTAGAGAAGTACACAACCTGAGAACCAATGTCTCAAGTCTTGCATGTAATCAAGTCCCAGACAAAGGACCAAAGGATCAGAACAAAGAAGCCTCAGAAGAGACCACAAGGAGACCCTGAATTAACCCTTGGCAGGTTAGAAGCTTGCTGGGTGTTGCTGGTGCTTTATCACAGGGGATGACCGAGACTCCAAAATACCACAATAAAACATCACAGAAACACTTGAAGAGCTTGGAGACGGGTATGAGCAATACATCCTGCAACTGCAAGGTGTCCAGTAGGTGCAGAAAGAGACAGACATCAGCTTAGTGAACAGAGTGTATACAAGGAAGACGGTATCAGCAGTTCCAGTAGTTCTTCCCTTGGAAAAAGACACTGACTGAAAGGAAGATCAATGAGCTGTCAACCTGAAAGCAAACAGGATGCACCCCAGACTAGTAATTCTTATCTTCTGTGACATAACCTCACTGATGACTGTGCCTGTTGTGCTGGACAAGGCATATGGAATACCATAGTGTCTGAAACTGTCTTTAGTTTAATGACCCTGAGTTTACACCATGTGCAGTGGAGTACAGGTTTACATATTGGCATCAGATTTTAATCCGTACTCAGCTGGGCCACAAGAGTGGAATAGTTTGTCAGCAATTGATACTTTGCTCAGCAGACGCAGTGCTCAGCATGAAGTGATGTTAGAAGAACGGGGATTTGCAGAAGTATGAGGAGACAGATATAGAGGCAAACAGTAGAATTTGAAGTCCTGGCATTGTTACTGCTTCCTGAGCTTGACATGATTCACATCCCCAAAGGTACTAAACAGTTGCTGAGAGTAGTTGCAATCATACTGACCTAGGGTGCCTCAGGTGGCCATATACTTACGGAGAAAACACGTCTTTAACTATAACTTGCAGAAGGTGGGCAGGCAAGGGGCACTGAGTCTGCTGCTTAACCTAAGAACGTCTTAGTGGTTTACACCTATAATCCCAAAGAGGCACGCTTCTTGGCTGTAAGCGTGCACTGTGCGCTGCTTCCCACTCGTCTCCCGTTCTCAGCTGCCCCACAGACCACTCACAGAGAGCCCACTGCATTTCTTGGACATGCAGAATCCCACATGCACTGGAAACGTACTGCTAGACTTTCTAGGTAGCCAGGTCGCTTGGAGGCAGCTTTGGAGGGACTCTGTTGCCGTGGTCAGATAGATAACTGCAACAGGCCAAAATAACCAAACCAAGTGAAAACTCTGCAAGGAAAATCGAATAACTAACTATGGATGATAATATTGTTGTAGCAAGAGCAAGCTAACGGTACAAGTAACAGTACAAGGGCCTCAAGAGTAACCGAATGTTCTTGAAGAATGTAGTGAATATATTAGAAATGTAAGTATTTGGTTTGTGTTTTCATTTAAGGGCTACTATCTTAGATTTGGCTGAGAAACAAAATAGGGCACAGAGAACTGTAGCTTTAACTGTTTTCAATTTTCCAAACACAGGAAGTCTTAAGACATATCCCATTAAGCAGAAGCTATAGGGAAAATGTCATCAAAATAAAGATCTCTGCCCAGTGTTTTGGCTGGAGGCAGGCTGTGATTACTGAATACCACAGTCTACGCTGAGTATCATGTGATGGTGGAGGGTTGGGGAACTACCTCCTGGCACTGACCACAGCTGCTTCTGCAGCTGATTCAAAGATTCCTCCTTTCTTTGGTGGGTCACACCCTAATGGCTCTCAACTGATGGCTGAACACCTCAATGGTGTTCACCAAGTTTCAGTGGGAACTTCAAAACTGATCTCATTCTAAACTCTGAAGAGTTTTCATGGACAGAGAAATCCAACAGATATTACGGTCTATTGGCTTCCTGCAGAGAGGTGTTGCGAAAGCTGCGTTCCCCTAGGATTACATATATATGAACTAGAAGCAGAGATTAGGTTATTATAACATTATTTTTCCATGTGAGGACACATTGACATGTGCCCAGAGAAACAAATACATACCTAGCTTATCAAGGGAACGCATTTGGATATTTTCACTCACACTCAGCAATGGACTATTCTTAGTAACTAATAATATACATGTGCCTTGCAGCATGCTTTTTGATAGCCTTGTTTCTATTCTTTAGGGATCTAATATTTTACCATATTTCCAAAGAATACTGGGTAAAAAGAAAATGTTTTACTCTTTTTATAATGTGGCAGTTTCTCACAGTGAAAAATAAATAGAGCTGCTGCTAGGACCAATTTCTTTCTTATACATGCATTGGAGGTAAAAACGTCAGGTTCACCTGGTAAATATGTGCAAGTCAAAGCTGTATAAATTAAGGGTTAGAACTAACTACTATAAATGTTAAAGAAATTATGTATTTTTTAACCACTTACTGAAATCAGAATTTTCAAGGCCTATTATTTTTTCTATCTCTATTTTCTACACGTTTAAGGCAAGCGCCCCACAGCAACCCCAGTATCTGCACTTCATTTGCAATCCATCATGAGTTTTAAGGTGCACTCACTTTTTTTTAAAGCCTGAAGCACATACAAACAAAAGTAGCTGCTGGCAGGTTTAGAGACACAGAAGTGCAGTAATTTGGTACACGGTTGCCATAGCAGCTAACCTACATCTAAATTATCCTACATGATTTTCTCAGCTATTCTCTAGCATTGTTCCTCCTGTCTGAATTGTCAGTTCCTTTTTTTTGGGGACCTACCTTCTGCAAAGCCCTTCTTTGTGCCACTTTGGCCTCATCTGCTGGCTCAGCCCTTTCATCCTAGTGTACTCCATATTCTGTTGATACTATCCGTTAATGGAAGGGGAAGCGAGAGGAGTACGAGGCAGAAGGAGACGATGGTCTTCCAGCTACTCTGCCTGTTGAGAGCAGCTTCTTGAAAGCTGATTTTTCCTGAAGCAAACCACAGTGCTAACTCCCTTCAGTTACAGGACTTACAGCTTGATGCAACATCATCGATTTTGATGAAGTTACTGCAGATTCACAGTGACATAATAAAAGCCGAATTTGGCCTTAAGACAGTGAATTTATCAAATGATGAATGAATTCTGCTCTGTGGATACACGGCAGTAAATCAGGGTGCTAGCTCTTCTAGCCAGAAAACAGGCTTTGAAATGCTTTAGCAATGTTTATCACCAAGTGGAAACGTTAAAAGAAAAGGCAATGAGTCTTTCCCTTCCATTGCCCTCCCTCTCAGCACAGTTAGAAACAAGCCCAGTGCTATTTATGAATTTTAAGGTTTCGTTATTTATTTCTGGTGAAACAGTTCCTTTCTGTCAAATAATTCTATTTCAGAGGAAAAGCATTCCACTGGCTATTTCTGACCAATCACCCTTTTAATCTCCCTTCTTGCCACCTCTGAGAACTAAGTTGTGACGCCGCTTCAGGGGAACCCAGCCCAGGCCTTATCAGTTCCTGACAGATCATGGATAGCCGACATGCCTTCTGCTTATGGCTGAATGTGAGCTCAGCGTTTACAGAAAGCGAGATCAGGAGATAAGGAATAGAGACTATTTACTTACTTATTTTTAACATAGTAAGCTCAATGTACTGTCAAAGCAGAAGTTTTGTCTAATTTTTTTAAGGAGATTCAGTTTCGGTATCAGTTTGTTTGGTTCTTAGTTTTCAGGCACTTGCCTAGAAGATGATTGCTGCTGCTGAAGACTTGGCATTGCCAGATACAAGAAGTGGGGATTACTCAATTTGTCATCCTCATATCACAAAGAAGTAGAAAAATCCCCAGATTTGTAGGATTACAGGCTGTGCTAAAGTGATCTTTCTTTTCAGGGATACTGAAAGCTATGAGATTCAGCAAGAGGTTTTTGCTCTTATTTTCTGGGTTCATTTATTCAGTCCAGTCATCTCCGGATGGCTTGCTTTCTAAAATGGACTTTCAAACCATTAAAAACAGTGTAGATACTAAGCACAAGGAATAAGATCTTGAGGAGTGACAATGAATAAACACTTTATGATGATTTAGGCTTGCTGAAGCCCTGCCCCCATGAATGTATTATGTGGTAGTTTATTAAACAACAGATGAAGAACTAAAACAATCAGGTTGTGGAATAACTGGCAGGAGAGACAGTTCTGGCAATAGTATCAGGATTCTGATCTCCCTCTACACCTGTGGGGAGGAAAAGGACATACTATACAACATGCTAAATGTTTAAGAGAGAAGTGAATTTCCTCCCACTGCTTTTTAATCTCGGTATGTTAAACTCTCCCACTCTAATTTTTGCTCTTTCACTGTAAAAAGCTGCATGCATGTATCAAATTCTAGTAAGGAAAAGCCCTGCTGGCTGAAGTAGGCATCCTGAAGGGAGTCATGAAACTTGAAAATGAAACAGAGAATCACACTTCCCATTCAGAAGAATAGGAATGCGTGACACTTCCCATTCAGAAAAATGTCAGATGACTGAGTTATACACATACTTGTATTCCATCTGTATTGTCTAAAATAACAATTTCACCTGAATTGCCCACGCACAGTACTTTTCAGGGCTCTTTGCACATATCAGAAATGCTGTTATTTGCATTTTACAGATGGAAAAACTGAGTTAAGGGAACTGAATTGACCAGCCCAGACTTCCAGCACATGGATTGTAAGGCCTTCCAGTTACCATGGACTTCTTAGCACTGCAGTTGTCAGGGATATTATTTACTGTTTATCCTTTTGTCTCATAAAAAGAAACTACTTGCCAGAGTTGCTGACAAAATATTCTTTCATTTTGGGGGCAGAAAGTGTTTAGTAGTTATTATGGCAAGCCGTGATTCATACCTTTTGAACCTCAGTCTTATTTTGCACGGCATGAGAATACAGTAAATGACATTCTGAAGAGCTTTGCCAATGAAATATTAAAGCCAATATCTGTGATAAAGCTCACTGCTATGCTTTTCAGCAGTACTGAGGGGGAAGGGAGGGGAGAAGTGCAGTACATTAAGATGGATACCTATCCTTCCTGGCCTTACAGAGAGACCGCTCTGATGTTTTTGTGTTTTTGTCTGATATCATACACACACCAAACCCTCTCCAACCTCAGCGAGGAGGACGTTCAACAATAGCTCAAAAGCAATTGCAGTGTCTCCCTGGTGTTCCCCTGTTCCGCTGCGAGCTGAGGCAGGGCCAGGCATACTGCTAAGTCCAAGAGGCTGATGGAGGGTGTCATGCAGTGAAGCCAAGGTCCTGATCCCAAACGGTCCAGGTTGAAGCATGTGTTGGTTTCCTACTGCCCTGCTGGCACGGTTCCATGCGGTAGACCCACATATGCAGAAAGCAGCAGGGACTGGCTCACACTGAGCCTCCCTTAACCTGGGTTGAGGTGCAGCTCAGCAGTGCTCCCAGGGCCACCCAACTCAGAGCAGAAGTGGTTGAGCCTCAGCAGTCCATGCTGCTTGCTTTCCTGTTACAACCCTAGGATAAGATTAGTCAGCAAACCTCTTGCTAGCACCCTGCCGTCTTTCCTCGATGCACCACTGTCACGGAAGCTGGTGCTAAACTGCCTGCTGGCTGCAGACTGCTCAGGAGCCTGTCCGGCCTCAGCTGCCCTCGGCTGTGCTCCTCCAGCAGCACTGCTCTCAGGCCTCTTTCCTTCCCCTGAAATTTAAGCTTCTGTGGTGATGACATGGCTGTTTCAAGGCAAGAGTTTTCCAGCTTCTTAGGCAGTTGAACCAGTGGCTTAACTTCTGTTGGCTTTCAAGCGTGTTGTTGGCCTCTGTGGGAGCAGCACCGGTTTTTGAAGTTGTGGCAATCCAATGACAAGCCACTGCAGAGGCAGGCGGTCCTGCTCCCTGTCTCCGTGTGCACTGGTCTGAGCCCATGGGGAGTCAGGTCTGACCCACGGTGTTGGGTCAGACAAGTGTCGGCATTGCTTAAGGAGAGGGTGTTGTGGGTAGCATGCAGAACGTGCGACCACCTCTTTGGCAACAGCTGGCATTCAATTGCAACTGGAGGCAGTGAAATCGTTCCTTTAGAGTTTGCTTGTACTGGCAACCACTGCCTCTACGTAACAGTCCCCCATCACTCATCCATCCATCATTTCAGAGTTCATCCATCGATTATGTGATGGCTTTGCTGCCTGTCGGCTTTACCCTGTTCTCCATCTTTCACCTTCCCACTGCCTGCCTTGGGCTGCAGAAGCCCCTGATCTGCCCAGTCCTACTGAAGTGTGCCCAACAAATGACATCTTGACATGACAGATGTTTGAGTCACAGGTGACACACGTATACCTGCGTAGTTATGTTTTGGGTTTTTTTCAGTTTAGTATGTTTATGTAATGACAACCGCTGAGAATAAAGATGCAATTGTCTACAATAGGATATTTTAAGCATTTCTATGAAATGTTATACATGTTTCATACTGATTCATGTATAAATGCACAGGGAGCCTGAAGGTGGCTACAGAGCAGCATCTTATCTTTGTTTCGCATTTGAGCCACTAAGGATTTCACTTTTTTGGTGGGTGTTACTGGGCTGGTTGATGGGAGAGATCTTATGTAGTAACGTCCTGTCCCTGTATAGTTCCACTGTGTGTATCCCTGAAGTCCTTGCCTGCACTCCCTATTATATTAACTCTTCAGATTCCATCACTAACCATCAAATCCCCAATCACCGCACTTCCCAAAACACATCCCTGTGGCTAGTGGGATATGGCTGTAGCATGTCACATCTAACTGTGCATAAGGGAGCAAAAGCAGGGCTTTAGAAGGACTGAGTGTGGCTTTGCACCTACGCCTGCCAACACCCTGCAATGAGCATCTTCCCCTCCCTGAGAAGGATGGTCAGACTAGATGGCATCCAGAGGTCCCTCCCCACCTCAGCCAGTCTCATTCTGCGCCGTTTGCTTCAAACCATTTGCTTTCACCTCTCTGTTCATCTCTGTTAAGGACTCGTCAGCCCGCCGCGCCAGGCTCAGGGAGCAGGGGAGCCAGCCAGAGACAGGGTGCTGTGACAGGGCACGGGTGGCTTTGCCAGGCCCCGCTCTCCCCTGCAGCCCGGGCCTCGACGCCTGCGGCCCGGCGCCTCTCCTCGGCCCAACACCCGGGCACCGGCACGCCGGAGAGGCACAGGCTGGCAGGCGGGAGGCTG
>NW_009648358.1:592791-622748 GCF_000708025.1 Charadrius vociferus
GCTGTCGCCGGGGACAGGAAAGCGCATGGGTCCCGGTGGAGATGGCAGTGAGGAAGGAAGATGGATCTGTTTTGCAAAAGGGTGTTGGGGTTTTTTTGATTTGGGTTTTTTTTTTATTATTTTTTTGGCAGTGGGGGCTCATTGTAAGCGCCGATTCCCTGGGCATGGCGTGGTGGTTGTCAAGGGACAGCTGTGATTTTTCTCAGTATCTCCACCTCTGTTTTAAACCCAGGTTTGAAAGTGTGGTGGTAACTAGCCTTTTATATATAGCTTACTATGAGGAACAGAAGTTGAGTCATCTCTTCTGTCTAACATCCTGCTTTGAGTACTTTGGGAGTAGCTTTGCCGCGAGCGTGGCCTTCTACAAAGCGGAGGAGAAGAGCTAGAGATAGCTGCTCACACGTTGTCCTAAGTCTGACATCCTTGCCCCTGTAAGTCACCTTTGGTGAGCATCGAGTGCTATCTGGGAGGTGAAGCCTTTTCAGCCTATGGATTGAGACACTGAAACAGAAACTTTCGGCAGGGGAAAGATCTGGCTGGTTTGCCCAACTGAGTTAGTGAGTGGGAGGTAGAGCCTCCCTTTGTCCTTTCCATTTTTGGTTTCAAAGTCCTAGGTATAATGCTGTCATATGTAGCCACTCCTTGGAGGTGCTTTCTAGGAGTGGCCAGTTAGGAAGAAACACAGCTGGAGAGACTTCTTTTAGACTTTCTGGTATGTTTGTAGTATTTTTCTGGGAATGTTTGAACTCATCAAAACATTTAGAGTGACAGGATATGGGATGCTAAAGTTGGGAGGGGGGGGAAAGAACAATTCTCAACCCTTTGAAGCTTAGCACTCTTTGTCACACAGTACCATAGCAAGATGTAATGCAATCTGTGACTCTGGGCAATTGGTCATTTTAATTCTGTTAAGCGTTGCCCAGACATGTACCAACTAGAGCTTTTGGGACAAGCATAGCGCTACTGTGATTTTTCTCTTCCCTTCTTATGGCTGTATCCCCAAGAGGATGAAAAGTGCAGCAGTTCGGGAGAAGCTGGCTCCTTTAAGGAGGCTACAACCACGTTGGGTACTGGCCATGAGGATTTATTTTTGTAGGGGTCCTGCATGTAGATCTGGTAGTTGCCACCTTCAGAATGTGCCCCTGGATCATCTGTTCCTTTTGATCTTGTGAGTCAGCGAACGCCAGAGGGGCAAGGGGAGGCATGGAGCCATCAACGCCCTCATTGGGGGTTATTTGCTCGACTCGGTGTAGTCTATCAATACAAATTGCCTTAGTTTCCAACTGAAGTGTGGGGTTTTGGGTGTTTTTTTTTTTTTTTTTTTTGTGGTAGAGCTATATGCAGACAGTAGGAGAAAATAAGTAGCTTACCCGATGGTGGATTATTTCATTTAGGGAATCTCTTTGTACTGACGCCAGGGGAAGAGGATTAGTGGTGACCTGTAATGGGTATGGTAAGGAAGAGCTCGAGAGATTTCTACAGCTGCTGTTGCTGCTCTTGGATGCTGAGCCTTTCTCAGTGGCATGGTCACCTCCTATTTTTCTGTCATATGATATTGATGTATTTTGTAGCAAATAGCAATCGCACCTGACTCTATGTGGCCATTAGTGCTGATCAAGGACGGGAGGCCTTGCATACTTTTAGGTGGGGTTTCTCTTTTGTTGCTAGTTTTCTCTGTAAAATTAGCTGTGCTTATTTTTTTCCTTAATCCCACCCAAGCCTCCTGACTTTTCCCAAATTAAACTGAAAGCATTGGTTTATAAATACCCTTCTTACTTTGCTCAGAGAAGGCGAATTGGCTAGCGAGTGTGTATTGACTTAGCTATTATTAATTTTCAGTGCTTTACTTATTTTTTTTTTTAATATCTTTTAAGTACAGGATGAGTAATGGGGTCTGACTTAGGAAATTGTCTGGGTGGCCTGATTTGTCTTCACGCTTAATGTCTAACTTTGACTTGTATTCAAAGTTCAAGTTGAAGTCTGTGGTCGAAAATTACAAAGATGTTTTCCAGGAGCTGAAGTCTAGCGGCTGAGATGGTGACAAGAGATTGTACTACTTAGATTTGGTTATCTGTGAACAGGATATGCTTAGTGAAGAGTTTTTCCTGGGTTTTAGTTCTTGTTCGTCCTGTTACAGTTAACTGCCCGTTATTCATGCAGACTCTTCTGAAGGGGCGGGTTGAGTGTTATCTCTACAAAAAGGGCAGCTAACCCGTGTTCGTTGTAGGAGTTGATTCATAAGAAATGTAAATCAGTGTGGATAGTTACAGCTGATGTAACCAGTTCTATGGAAGCCAGCAAAGCTGTGCCAGTTCACGTCAGCGGCAAATCCCTCTCCGTGACCTGTGACGCTGTCCTGTACCACCAGACAAGGTGGGCTCGTCTGCTCCTTCTACAGCGCCTGGCCATCTCTGCAGAAAGCCCCATGAACTTGGCTGGAGAGCCCATCAGTACTAGTGCATCTAGAAGCAGCATCGGGCAAGGAGTTAGATGCTCTATTATAAGCGTGTGTCTATATAGGAAGCAGCAGCAAAGTAGCTCTTTTTGCTATTTTCCAGAGAGATGTATTTTCGGGGGGGACTGAGGAGAAACATTAGCTGTCCATCTGCCTTTGTGTGCGGTGGAGAACGTGAGCTGTTCTCAGGCGAGATAGGAGCGAAGACAGGCGTTGCTGTCCTTATCGCTTGGTTGTGCACTCTTCTACATCTGTTATTTAGTCTGTGGTAATTTTCTCAATGTTTCGGATGATATAAAGAGGCTACTGTTTTTATTCATAAAGCAGTGGTTTAAAAGTTCACAAAAACAACCACCTTATTTTTCTTTTCTTCTGACTCCCACCCCTTCTCTCTCACACGCCCCTAGCAGCCATCGGCCTTCATTTTGTGTGGCCCGGAGTTGCAGTTACTGAAGGCAGTGTGAGATGACACAGCTGAAAGTTCCCAGCCATAGTCTAGTGCCGGAGTATTAGTCAGCACAGCATGAAGATTCACTTCTTTCCAGGTAGCTTTCACCCATAGTAATGTTTCTTGCTTCTAGAATGACTAGGACAACAGGGGTAACATCTGTCCTTGGTTGCACGGCATCCTAATTTCCTAATCTAGCATACAATGTTGCTTTGTGATGCACAAATACAAACTTCTATATTTTTCCTCCTTTGCTGACAACAATCTAAGAAGCCTCATTTTTGCAACCCCCCAGTGTTTCTTGGTATCTTTAATTTATAACGTCTAACCTTAATGACTGTGACTGGAATTTAAGCTTTTATCCTCTCTTGAGAGCGCATATCTGATGCAGAAATAATGTCCTGGAGTCTAAAATGCTATAGTCTAGCGGTGGTGTGATTTGAGGTTTGTGCTGCAGATAGGAAATATCAGACAGCTATTTAAAAATATCAGAAAGGCTTCTTTCATTTTTCAATTTTTTAAGCTTAAATTGAGGGAGATGGCTGGGGTGATCTCGTTGGTGAAATTTGTTCAGAACTTGACTCTCTTGTGCTTTAGAGCATGTTTTTTGTTTGCAGAATTTGGCACTTAGCAATGGCCCTTGGGTGCTCTGCTCTCTGGAGCAGCTACCAGCTTCTGATTCCTGGCCTGGAATGCTGGCCTTTGGGCTGCACTGCTAGCAGAGTCATCAAGGGCGCTTAAAATTAATGAATCAGTCCATGAAGCTATGAGTCTTGTGTGTGTGTGGAAAGGGACAGCAGAATGCTCTAAGGGTTCTTTTCCCTACTTGATACCCTGGCATTGGAAACTGCCCTGCTGATTTTTGCTGTCTTTGTAGGAATATTAAATTTTTTTTTTATTAAATTTGTACAAATAAAGACGGAGGGAAAGGGGAGAAAGCTGCTGAGCCCATCTGTGCAAGACTTATAGGTGCCTGTTAGTACCAGACTAAAGAACCGTTTTCTTGTCTAGCTAGTGTTGTCAGGCAGCCCTTAATTTGTAAGCAATTCAGAGCGCAGCCAGGGTCCCAGAGAAGCAGTCTTTCAATATCGGTGGCAGGATTGAGCCCCATGGTTAGAGCTGATATGACATGGCAGGGAGAGAGAGATCACCCAGCAAAGCTGAGAGGGAGGAATGTTTGCACAAACCAATGCTGCAGGGAGAGTGCGAAGTGCTGCAGCCTTTCTGTTTTCTGCAAGGCTAGATAAATAACAGTGAACATGACGTTTTTATCGAATGAAAGCCCTGGAGTTAAGGCAGATCAGAAGGTATTTTGCAGGCCTGCTAACCTTTGCGCGGTAAGCTGGGTTGCCTTTAAAAAAAAAAGGCTGCAGTGAAGCGGAGGCTGGGGCGATAATCCCCGATGAAAAGTCCTTCATGACTTTCGGAACTTTGCGGCTGCCGGACTGAGCAAAATGGGTGGAGTTTTCCCTTTAAATAGCTGCGCCTGAGAGACACTTGCTGGTGTTGTGGTGACACTTGGGTGTTGCTAAGGCTTTAGGAAGTCAGCGCTGACATATCTCTATTGGTGGTATGCTCTGCATGCACCAAAGAAAAATGGATTGTACAGTCTGAGCGCCACAGTTCTGGCCTCTTCAAAGGATGTGGGTGTGGGTCAGAGACTTCAGGTGGCAGAGAATGAAATTCCTGGCCAGAAAGTGTGTGTTTGGTTTCCCGGGGAGGGGTTCATGTCCTTGCTGCTGATCCCAAGTTGGGAGGGTTATGAGAGGGTGGGAGGGGTGACACTGTAGTGTCACCTGCCTCTGTGTGTGTGTGCGTGCACATGTCCTCAGACTGCACAGGCTGGTCCTCAGGCTGACCTTGAAACGCCCCAGTTAAAGAAGGTCCTGTAACAGAGACCTGTGCAGGCTTCTGGGAGTGTTGGGCTGAGTGGGTAGATCTGGGAGAGAAACATGCAACTCGAGGACTTTCATCAATTCTCTTTCTATGTGAATACACAACTTGTTGTTTGCAGTGATTTCCTCTGTCGAAGAGCCCCACAGTGCTGCAGCTTTGACTTGCATGCCTTTGCACTTCAAAAGACTTGAAGGATGTCGTTTACAGTGCTTTGTCCAGCTTGCTTAGCAACTTTAGGCAAATCATGTTTTCTGTATGAAGTTTCATCGCTAGTTAAATGAGGGTAACTCTTATCCTGCTGGGGGGAGGAGCATGTTGTAAGGCCCACTGGTATGTGTAGAGCACTTTTGCTGCCCTTGCAGAGCATCCATTATGTGAGAAGTCTGCATGATTAGCAACCCCCTGGCTGTCAATGAATGCTCTTAAAGTGCAGCACACCTAGAGCTGTGTAGTTTGAGAAGGTTGCCAAGAGGCACAAAATGTTGTCAGTGCTTTTTAGATTGCATTTGGCAATAGTCTGCTAAAGTAGTATGTTCCATCCTGTATGCAAATTGAACTTTGTCAAATTGTCTTACCACAAGATATCTATATTTGATACTATATTTCTTTCTCACAGATTCTGCCTGGCTTGTTCATTGGCAACTTTAAAGGTAAGATTAGTTTTATCATTATTTCTAGGATTACTTAACAGGGGTCTTAAGGTGTTGTTTCGCAGGTCAACGGAATTCTCTTTAACCCCATCTTGCTTCATTTCTGGATTCACCTGGTAGCACTTAAAGAACAACTTGTTTGCTTTGTCATCCGTGTGCTGTAAGTACTCTAAGAAAAATGAACGCCATCTCCTCAGAGCATGCTGCAGCTGGAATTCCTAAACATTGGCCTGCCTTAAACGATTCCTGTGCTTGGCAGGCAAGACTGTGAGCCAGGCAGACTCTTTGTAAGGCTTATTTCAAGCCCTCCTTATAAGTAAAGGCGTAGTATTCCTCCTGCTCATTGCTTTCATTATTTTGGTTATTTATAACAACTACTAAAGAGTTCTGTTATCACTGCTTGTGAGACTGATAGGTCTGCAGATTGCTGTCTGACCACTGATACTCACGCTGTCCGTGTCGCAGATGTAAGATTCTCAGGATTTTTTTCCCTTTTTGCATGAAGTTTATTTTTTGTGTACAGAAAGACACAACCATATTTAGAAAACACAGGAAGCTTTATGTAGGCATCCAAATAAATGACCTGTTCTCAAAGCACTCTGTTAGCAGCAGTTCCAGCTGACTGTGTCTACTCAGAAGTAAACCTGTTGTGCCTGTATAGTTGTTCTGATACATGTAGACCCTATATTTCCTATGCTTGGGTACAAGAGCAAAGCAGGACTAATAGGGGCTGCTGTGATATCCTCTCCTTCCTGGGCTAATATCACAGCTGGTCTATTAAGATTGGGCAACATCTGCATTGGATTTAGGTGGTGCTGCACCTCTTCTCTGCCTCACGCCCACCCTTCCTCCCCTGCTTTGCCCCCCGCCTCCCTCCCCCCCAAATCTGTGTGTTTGGTGGGTTTTGCATGATTACCTGCCTCTGGAGCTGCTGACCCATGTTGCTGGTCCAGTGCTTGCTGCCCCTTGGGAAGTGGAGCTGATCACCTTGAGAGGCAGCCCAGAGGTACATGTGAAGTTAAAAGCTGCCTTTCGCTGCACTGGGATTCAAACACAAGTACAACGGCTAGTGTGCAAGAGGGAGTTGATCATGCCGTGTGCCATGGTACGGAAAATGAGAGGATGGAAGTGAGTTTATACTGGTAATGAAAAGAGAAAACAGAAAGAAAGCAGGAAAAGGAAAATAAGGGGAAGAGGATAGTTTTGAAAACACTTTAGATGGACCCCTGCATGGGTCAGTGACAAAACTAATTTGGTCACAGCCATGTTGCTTCCTCTTTTTGCTCTCCTTACCCGCCCCTTCCCCTCCCCCCCGTCAAGTAATTTAGGAGAGGGGCGAGATGGGAGGATGTTTGATAGTGGAGTCCTTTAGGTTTCAAGCTATCTGGCAGGGTGGGCAGGATGGGCCCAAGGAACGTGGCTCTCAATCTGTCCCTCGCTGTGGCCATCCTGCCGCTGAGCCCTTGACAGTCTGCCCAGGGGAGTGAAACTCAGCCGGAGCATCTGTTTCGTGGTGCAGTTCTGTTTTCAGCTGATGAACAGTTTGACCCGCTGAGGGGAGTTGGCCAAGGTTGCGGAGTGAGTCAGCATCTCTGCCGATGCCAGGGCCCACGACCCTCTCGCTCGCTCCTGCTGCTCCGGCCACTCAGCTGCATGCCTGGCGAGTGGTCCTTAAATGGCATGTCAGGTCACTCCTACGCATGGAGTAGAGGTGTGCACGCAAAGGTGGTGTGAGTGGGCAGTGTTTCTGGGAGTCTAGCTGAAAAAAATAAGGAGCCTGAAATGCTTCAGCTACCTCCATAAAAGAAAGTAAGGATGGGTTGGCTTTAACCTCAGTGCTTGATGGAGTCTGTTTTCTTTAAATTGATTAAAAACACAAATGAAATGCTTGTTTATTTATTGCTATGACCTTTGTTCACATTGCATTTAATCATTATGTTCCACCATCATGAGTATTTGTTGTTATAATCTCAAATTAGCTACCGTACCTCGAGAGGGAGAGAGAAGATTGGTGTTATAGTTCTTCACTAATACAAAAGCAAATTTTGTAATTCTGTCTCTTCCTGCATCCCCTGTCCCTCAACACCCCCCCGCCTCGCTGCTTAAGAGCATTTGCAACGAGCTCTCTGTGCAGTGAAGTCATCCCATTTAGGAACAGACTGTTGGTTAATTACCAGTGTGTTTTTCTGGAGTAGTTTGATTACCATGTTCTTGGGGCATGTTCTAATTTGTGGCACTCTTTCAAAAAGTGACTAATGAATTTCGAGACTGCCATAAAGGGGATCACTGACTGAGAAATACTCAGCGACATATACAGTTGGGATTGGTTCGAGTATCCTGATTTGGGCAGCTGAAATGTCTAGATACTTTAAAAGACATGGGTTTACAAAATTCTTTCCTGTAATGCACTTTTGAGCAGTCTCCTACTTCTTCAGCTTGAGACTGATAGCTTTAATTGAATAAAGCTGCATCTTGTCAGTAAGAGGGGTAATACTGAATTCCCGGTGTTGTGCATCTCACCCGGATATGGCTGAGGCATCGTGGCACCTTCCGGGTCTCTGTGTGGAGGGCAGAGAGGAGGCAGCTTCTCCAGAAGGTGAGCCAGGGGAATCTCTCTGAATCGCTCTGATCTGCCCTCTGGAGGTTAGCATCCCCTCCTTTCTCCAGTGACTCTTCAGGGAGCCTGGGCAGGCAGGGTTTCCATAGGTAGGTTGAAATACCCTTCTACGTACGCCCCGGTCTCCCTGCTCCATGGGAGACCTCTGGGGACACGGACAGACTGGGAAGAGGCACAGCTGCTGCAGCTGGGTGCCTTCCTGCTGAGTGAAAGCAGGACAAGCCTTATGAGGAATGATTCTATGTTAAAGATATTAAACACTAATCCTGGAGCGCCATTGCCTGGAGAAGGCATTCAGTAATTGTTCCAACTGGGGAACTATTATTCAATATTTCTACTTTATATATAGGGTTTCTTACTGTCTTTTTAGGCCTAATCAACTTAAAAACAATCCATGACACAGGAAATGCATTTGACTGGGAGATAAAGTGAGGCTCAAGAAAAACTTGTGAAATAAATCTGTGGCAAAAATGGGAGTTGAACTTGCTGCTTCTGGTTTTGTCTGCTGCTGCTGGGCAAACCTTTAGGCATGTAGAATGAGGGGCTTTTGTAACCACCTTAGGGTCTTTAGGGTAGAAAGTTATGTGTATTTCTGATTATGGAAAGCACTGAAGTACATGCTGAAATCCCCCTAAGTCCACAGGACTTGAGTATGGCTATGGAAAACTTTCCTGAAAAAGCATAGATCTTGACATGTGCTTAAGTGCTTGTTATCTTAAAAGATCTTAAAAGCAGTGATTCTGCTCATCAATAGCACATCAAAATTATGGTATGTTCCTGAGAGAGTGTATTTGAGATTGCACAGCTAGAGGGCAGAAAAATTCAAGAAGAACCACAGATGTCCATACAAAATACGAAGACTGAGTTTGGTCTGAAAGCCCAGAAGGAAACAGAGCTCTCGGGCTTCTTCAATGAAAATTAAGGAGGAGTTATTTCTTTGCAAATGGGAGGGTGGGTGGCTAAGAGAGAAAAATGAGGGAAGAGAAAGAGGAAGTTAACTCTTCTTCCCATCTCTAGTTTGGGGGGAATTTTGGTTTGTTCTGATTGTACCTCATAGATGAAATTCAATCCTTTCAAAAGACAAAGAATTTCTTGTAGGATTGCATGCCCACGTGTCTTCTGCATTGGAAACCTGATGTCCCTTGAAAGGCACCTGCGCTGACAATGAAAATAGGTGCTTTCTTCCTTAAGAGACTGATACAACACGTCTATTTGTGCAGAGAAACAGGCTAAAAAGCTTAAATACCATTTCTTCTGATGGTAGGTTCTAAGTGGGTGCTTGTTTGGTTTCAAACTGAAAGGCATAGCAGTAGCGAGCACCAGAGACTCAAGAGTGTTTCTGCCTTGAATATTAAAGAGCTTCCTTGCTTGTAATCATATTTGGAAGATTCAAGTTTTTCCAATGGAATATTTGGGGGCTTTTTGAAGGGGAAAGCCACAATATGAGGTTTAATTCCCCCCAGAGAGTCCAGTGTCACTGTGAATGAGCTGGAGAGTCTTGGGAAAGTTTCTGCTATTCTTCCTGTTACTAAGTGTAAAAAAAGGCAGTGCCCACCAAGTGGTTCTGCTGTGTTTCTAGATCCAATTAATTCCTGTTACCAGCTGCTTAATTTTTTGGGGGGAAAAGTTCCCTTTTTCAAGGCTTTATTTCAAGTACTGAAAACAGGAGAGGGTAAAGATACCATTCACTTTTTCAGGTTCATCTTTTGAATATAGGTGCTTTCATTAAATAGAGTACTGGACCTTTTTCCCCACCTTTCTCACTCCCCGAACAGGTCCTTCTGAGAGGCTGGGAGAAACTATGTATTAGAGCATAGTGTGAAGTGGGGACAGGAGATGTGGAGTTCTTGTTCATGTGCTTAGTTTTCTCTGTGTGTATGTCCCTCTAAGTGCAGATCACTGGACTCTGGAACAAAGCTCTCCTGATGGAAAACCGTTCTCAGTAATAGGTATTGGTGCTCTGAACCAATGGAGAGGAGGTTCTCCTTTGGGTGTCTATCTCTAGGTCTCTCCAAAGCAGAAAAGAAAGTGTGGATAAAAAGTTGCTTAAAAAAAAAAATAAAATAAATAAATCTGGTGATGATAAAACTGTAGTTTCCATACATCTGCAGATTGAGACTTAATATGGTGGTACGTACTAGGCTCATACCTTGGTTTTGTATGCATAACCTAAAAGTTTATACTGAAAACTTAATACTCATTAGCTTACTGTGTTATAGGAGCATGTCTGTCTTTGCAGACTAACAACGAAGTCAGCTATGTGGGCTTTAGAGGAGGAAGAAGGGAGGACGGTTTTAGTTTGGGATAGCTTGCTAATGGGAGGAAAGGTGACAAAAGAAAAATAAAGTAATCTCACTTATTTTATGGAGACATTTAATCTTCTAATTTCACAAGTAAGTTGCAGTTAAATGTTGCCCGTCAGGCCCACATCAGTGTACTGTTTTTTTTCCCCTGTTCCTGGGAGGATGCTTTTGTATTTTGTTGTTAGCAGTAGAGGTGGAAGAGATGCTACAGCTGTTTCTTCCCAACTAACTCTACAAAGGGAGAAATCTTTATTCCTCACTTTGCATCTCTATGGAGGTACTAAAGTAAGCAGAATGGTTGTGTGTACATTTGAGACTTCCTCACCCTAGTATTGGAGTCCTTCAGTCATGGATGGTCTTAAGCGGGGTGGTTGGAGCAGTATTGTCCTCCTTTTGCATATGAGGGATGCAAGCACAATATACTAGGTGATTTACTCCCCAGCCACACAGTAAGGCTTCCCAGAGCCGCAGGGAAACAAAGTCTGACACCCCCACCCTGGTCCCATTTTGATGCCTTTGCCACTGCTTTTGCACTTAAGTGTTTGCAGCTCTCTGCGTATGAGTAGAGATTAAGCTAGCAGTCATAGAATGAAACTGAGGGAAAAGAAGCTGAATGTGGGTGTGGGAGGGAGAGAGGAAGGCTTCCCCAGTGTGAATTGTGTCCTTTTGTGTGAGGAGAGTTTTTCATGAAGGCTGTACTCGAAAGTCCACATCAGCTGAGAAGCGTTTTGCTGTATGGAACAGAGTATTAGGTAACCTACTGTGAAGAATAATACCACATTTGAGGGACCCTTTAGGGATGCACAAGATGGACTCTGATAGGTTTCTTTCATCTCTAAATTTGGAAATGGGGTGTTTCACGCTGTGATTTCAAAATGTGAGCCTGCATGTGGTTGTGCAGCACTGTGGTACAGTAAAGAAGTTAGAATTGCTGTGGTAATTGTGATTCTTCCGGCTTTTGGTGGTCCTTTACATAACCCCTTATTTTATTTTATTTTTTTATTTTGTGATATGAGACCATGAGTGACAGGATATCTCATTTATACTGCTGTTTAAATAGCTTCGTCTGTAGTATCTGTGGACACTTATGGCAGGTGCCAGGGGAACCAGGGGAATTTCCCCTTTGTAAACTGTTTAAAGTTTATATCCAGATAATACAGTCATAGGCTAGGGAGCTTTTCTCCTACTTTTGTGATTTGAATGGTTGTTTCTGAAATATATCGAGGACCTGATGGTTACCCTCGGATGTAGGTCTGGGATAGCCATTTCCAGCTTGTTTCTAGGAATACATGAAATTTCACTGTCTTGCTGTATAGTTTTGATTTGTTGAACTTCCTTTAGCCTAGGTCTTTGGTTAAGTGAAGAACTAAAATCTTTCAGTCCTTCTGAGTTGTACTGTGTTTGTTAGGCTTTTCAGACTGGTTCAAAGCAGTCAACAATTAATTTGGATCATACCTACTTTTAAAGCTGTTTGCCTTGTGTGGCAAGCCATTTCTTACCATGTGGATCATACTGACAATTAGAGATTGGGATCTGGTTGTGCTAGGTATGCATTAACACTGTGAGTTCCAGCCAGCAGGCTTCATAATCTGCTCTTAACCTTTGGAGAACAGAAAGCAGTGATTTCTAGGGACACTTAGGCTGGCTCCTGGGCTTCCAAACCTTACCTGCTTAGGTGTTCTCTGAGGAATCAAGCGTGTCCTATAAACTGTTAAAAAAATCTGAAGATCGGGTGGATTAGAAGACCTCTCCTGGCAAACATTCGTGTTTCCTCTTTGAAATGCTTACTCTGAGATTTTTGGGCAATTTTAATTGTTCTGTGCAGCTAAGCCTTAATTCTGTTTCAGATGGAATTTCTGTTAATTCTCTCCTGAAGGATTAGGCATCTCTGTTGATCATGCAGGCTTGACCAGTAGCAAGTGAAATCAATGCAGTTTTGACTCTTCTCTCCATTTTATTAGACTTAGAGAAGCTTTGATAATTGGATTAGGTTTAAATTTTATTGCCTGTTATTGTGCTCATGTGGATCTTGTCTGTGGGGCAGTATAATTAAATGCCCAATTCCTCTTTGTGATGTAGAAAAGGCATTGAAACTTTATAGTTGAGTGGAATAAGATGAAGCAAGAGATGCTAATTGAACTCTTGCACGTACATAAAGAATGTACAGGTGATGCTATTGTTATTTTTGTACCTAGAGAGAGCCGGTTTGAAACCTTTGTGGTCAGTGCTCTTTTTTTTTTTGTGCGCAACCAGGCTAATGTGAACAGATTGTATGGGCAGATTTGGAAGGCAGGTGTTCACATCACAAAACCACTGCTGTAATTGCCACGGTGTGCTGTGCCATTCTCAAGCAAAAAGGTCAAAAGTAAATGGACACAAACTAACTTTTACCTGTATTAGTGGTCATCTGAGGTCATTTTCTGGCATGCTAATGGTTTAGTATGGGGAAAGTTGCTCATTGATGACAGATTATCTCTTTTACCTTCTTTCTTATAGAAACAAACCTATGCTTTCACAATAGCATCAAATTTTCAGTCGCCTCAGTTTACTTTCCAGTTTTGAATGTTTGAAACCCCTTGGTTACAGGTTTAGGAACCACCTTTTCACAACTGTGCTTCCTTGCTGCAGCATTTTGCTTTTTAATACGTTCAATATCTTTATCATCTCGATCTCCCTTCAGACTTAAAATTATGGTATGTATTGGCTAAATGCACATTTTTCCATACTGGTCCACAGGAAGTAAGGATCTAGTTATCGTTTTTGCTTGCCCATTAATACCTGAATTCAAGTGATATGGTTGGCTTCACTTCTCAGACCTGGATATCACAACGTCTATCTCCCAAGTGAAAATACATCTCCTGAAGGGGATTTGTGGGTAGAGAGGAGGTAAGCTATTTCTCGTACAGCTCTGACTGCTTGTTCAGATGGCCATCACCTGCACACAGGCGTACACAGACTTATATTTCAGATGCAAAATACATGAAACTTCTGACTTAAGAACACATTCCTGAGTCACTCAAGCTTGTTCTTTATATAGTATATAATTTGTTTTGGAGTTAGAAGTGTGTCTTCCCGTTACCCATTCTGATGATGGTGTTCTAGAACAGCTGCATTTGGGGTTTTGCTTTACTTTATGAAGCTTCAAAAAGAAATGTACCAAGTATAAGTAATGTTCAACATGCACAATGGAAAGGGGAGTGGGCTATTTCAAGAGATTAAAAAAATTCTCTTCTTTCTTTCCCTTTTTCACAGATGCCCGAGATGTAGAGCAATTGAGTAAGAATAACATTACGCACATTCTTTCAATCCATGACAGTGCCCGCCCTATGCTCGAGGTAAGAGGTGTGGGGGACTCCATGGTAAATCCTTACTTTGCAGTTGACTGCTACAGGCAACTTGGGGCTAATTACTTGTTCTGCATAATTCACATTTTGAGACTGATTTTCTTGTGGAAATATTTGACAGCTGTAGTTTTGGGATCTAGTCACAGATTTGTTGTTGCTGCTGTTGTAACAACAAGAAATCAAACTGACAAAGGAAGAGACAATTACAGTGTCAATCAATATAACACAATAATGGGATTGTTATTAATTTCATAGTAAAGGTAAGTTTCCTTCTCTGTGGAGTTCAAGCATCACATAAATAATAACATTCCTTCTACCCCTTCCCCAAGACCAACCTTCCTTTGTAATTGGGCCCCTTTCTTGAATCTTTATAGCAGATGGTTGTGAAAGAGGCTTGCAGTCCTTTTCCATGTAAAATAGCCTTATTTAGGCTTGGGGCATGCCAGGAACCAGTGCTCCCTCATATAATTCATCTAATATAGCAAACCATCTGTAGGTCTCTTACTTTAACAGGAAGTATTATTCCTCATTTTACTGAAGGTAAGGTGACCTGAACAGATGAAATGACTTGACTTCTTGTGTCATCTTGAGCAGTGAAAGAGCTTTCCTGTGTTGGGACTGTTCTTTATGCCACCTTACCTTGGAAGGAGGGGAATTTGGCTACACCTTAAAATCCTCCTATTTGATTTATGTTGGGAACTGTTGTCCCCTTCAATTTGTTTCTTCCCTGCATTCCACTTTTCATGAACTATGGCAAAATAGTGGGTAAGGCAGTTGCTGGTGTTACCCCTCAGATGCTGCTGGGAATCTCTGCTTTTCATTCTCTTCATGTAAAAGTATCTAGTGAATTTAGTCCTTCAACTACAGAATTTTCACCTCTCCCAGGCAAGTCAATAGGTAAGCTGAACAGAAAGTGTCCCTAGTATGTCACGATTAAAACCAAAATCAAGTTTATGGTGAATTCAGGGTTGACCTTAAACTTAAGTGTGCTAAAGCAGAGTTTTAGCTGTTGACTTTATTATACTGTCCATTTTACTTCTATTGTGCTTGATGCCTGTTAAGTCTGAAACATACTGAATTTCAAGAGTGCTCTTAGTTGAAGAGATAAACAGTTGTACTGAGTAAGGGAGATGTAATGTTTTCTCTAGGGTGCTGTTCTCTAAAATGAATAGAAGCTTGCTTTGTTTTATTACCATGATTAGAAAAGTAGGAAGACTAATTATGGTACAGATCAGCTGCAGCATCAGGCCAGTGTTTCTTGTGGTGATAGTAGTTTTGGCAGCCCACATGCCACCACCTCCCTTGTGGTGGTGCATCTGTTTTGGAGGCTGCATGGTAAATAGATCTGGCAGCTTTTGTGGGTTAAATATAACCAAGTCACCATTTCTTCCTCTAGCTACCCCCACAAAAGACAGGAAGGATTATTTTTACCCAGATCTGTTCCCAATCTTGTTCACAATAGTGTCTCAAAAGTTACAGTGGCATGGGAACAAGTAGTGGCTGGTTGAGGATGGACTTGCTTTATTCACTCCTGCTTCTGAAAGAAATGTTTCTTCTACTGTGCCTTCTGTTTTCTCAGTGTGCAGTATACTCCTTTATGTGCCAGTGGTCTGGAAAACAACTGTTAAAACATTTTCCCAGTTCTCTAAAGTAGTGGAAGGATTGCAAGTTCCATTTGTGTGGGAGCTGAGCTGATTATTAATTACTTTATCATTCACGGTCTTACTGTGGTGCTTGTTTGCAACTAAATGTTTCTGTGTAGGAACAAGGGCCTGGAAAACATCTGTTAGGTTGTATTATGTCCTTTGTTATTTACTGTCGTTGTAGAGATGGACACGACACTGAATATCAAGTTGCAGCAACCTTATATTTTATTTTATAAGCAGTGCTCTTTTGTATCCTTTTACCTGGATGCTTATCTGTGCATATACTCTACCATTCTACTTTTGCTCAATCCACTCTCACATCACACACCATCCAGCCAATACAATTGTTGATCACGCACTGTTCATGCTCTGGTCAAAGCCAGGATGTTTGCCAACCCTTATCTTGTTTGCTCAGATCTTCTCAGGGTTCTCCAGTCTCTTAAGGGTACACGAGTATCTGCTCAGGGTCAATGTTAAACTTGTATTCTGATCCCTCGGACCAGCCGAGGTCTCCCGCAATTTACATCTTTGCCAGGGTTGTTTACAACTTGTGTATCCACATTATGCTTGGGGCTTGTTCTCAAGTCCACTGTCAAACGGGAAAGCTTTCACTACGTGTCTCCCTCTTCCCCTTTCCCCCAGATTTCACTTATGGAAAGTGAGGCCTTACATTTGTGTTCAGAAATTCACCTGATGTGATTCAGACCTTTAAACATGGAATTGCAGTGATACGAGAATCTTTTTTTTTTTTTTTTTTTTTTTCCTGAGATACCCTGTTTTGCATGTGTGTATTTATGTGAATGCTGATCATCTGTAAAAAGCTACCTTTTCTTGGACTGTGGTACTTGCATTTGTCTTTTGCTAAGAATATTTTACCTCAAGTGTTTCCTAGTCAATCTATAGGAAATGCTACAAATACTTCATTAAACAAACCTTTCTGTGCAAGCTATGGAAGGTGGTTTTTAGACACCGGAAACTCATTAGTGTTGTAGTAACAAGTTATCAAAGAGAATTTGGTCTTTTTTGGCTGTCTGTGAAACAAATAAATATGGATGTGTACCTTAGCTCTCAAAGAGGTTACAAATTACCCACATCTTGTTTGTCAGATTTTGAAGTTTCAGTAATGACTGTTTTGATGCAATAATACTTCTGATACAGCACTTAAAGCTGATAATGGTGGGTAGAAAATGAAAGTGACCAATCTGGCTTCGTTGTCCATACTCAAGAATGCAATACTCAAGAAATAAAAGCAAACCTCAGTGTGTGTGGTGAACACCAACTTGCAACAGATTGTAATGTTATTTTCTACTGTAGTAACTTATGACATTGCTACTTTCTGTGATGTTACAGACTGTTTTTACTTGGTTGTTTAAAATGCTCAAAGTACCTTTTAAAAAGTGTGCTTTCCTCTGGGCTTTATATACTGCAGTATGTGGATATATGTCGCTTTAGGTCCTTGTAAGTTGGTAAGCTATTAGAAAATGATTGAAGAGTTTCACAAGAAGGTATTATATTGGTTTAGGTTACATAGTGTGTTCCTGTTGAGAAATGACTTGGAAAAAAAAAAAAAGAAAATGTGTTTTCACTGAAACTTGGTTTCAGACATTATTTCAATGATCATTTACAAACTGTCATGGATGTCTCATTTATGGGGTGCTCATAATCAAAGTTTGGCCGTAGGAAGTTATTGCGTACTTTCAAGCTGGAATAACAGGAAAAAGTAGGTTTAAAAATCAATTAGATTCTAAGACTTTTTGTACCTTTAGACATTGACAGGCTGCATTAAGTACAAGACGCAGAATTGTTTTGTAAGGTGAGTGATTTAGACTGGCAGGAATTTGCCAAAATCTGACTTGAACCATCTTGCAATATCGCCCCTTAGTTCTTTTTGTATAAACTGTTTCAAGGAAATTTGTCCTCTAATAAAACCAATCCTGAAATTAATTTATATTTAGAGAGCATCCTAAGGTTATTGTTCCAATAAAGTACACCGTTGTTATACAGGATCTTAACCACTTAGGTAGGCATTTTGTAGTTTAGTGATGCGGGTTTATAACTCCCATCACAAAAACTATAGGTAACTGGTGGTGTGCCCAAGCGAAAGGACTGCGTGCCATATGGAACAAGGTTTGTTATTTCAGATGCATGTAAGTCACCTCCTGAGTAAGAGCAGTATCCAACAGCATCATGTGTGTTCCTGCAGAGGCACGGAGGCAATAACCTTGGTGAATCAAGTTGGCTCCTTCACAGCACTTTGGATGGCTGCCCATGGAACACTCACAGATGTTTTGTAAATCCACACAAAAGCCATATGCAGAGGAGAATAATTAGGTTTCTTGCCACCTGCTTTCTAATCCATTTCTCAGCTAGTTCAGGTTTTAAAATCTCTGTTCAGAATGTGACATACACTGAAAGGTGGATAGGGAAACGTATCTCAGAGTGTGCTTTAAATAATAGCGTATCTGGCGGTGACGTGTTGGATCTATCCAACAGGTTGTCATCCATCTGTATTTCTGTAAGGCCTTTGACACAGTCCCCTACAACATCCTTCTCTCTAAATTGGGGAGATGAGGATTTGATGGATGGACTGTTCGGTGGATGAGGAATTGATAGGATGGTCACGTCCAGAGGGTCATGGTCAATGGTTCAATGTCCAGATGGAGATCAGTGACGAGTGGTGTCCCTCAGGGGTTCGTCTTGGGACCAGTACTGTTTAATATCTTCATCAATGATGTAGACAGTGGGATTGAGTTTGCCCTCAGCAAGTTTACAGATGACACCAAGCTGACTGGTGCAGTTGACACACCTGAGAGATGGCATGCCATTCCAGAGGGACATGGACAAGCTTGCGAATTGGACCCATGTGAACCTCATGAGGTTCAACAAGGCCAAGTGCAGGGTCCTACATCTGGGTCGGGGCAACCCCTGGCATCAATACAGGCTGGGGCATGAAGGGATTGAGAACAGCTCTGCCGAGGACTTAGAGGTACTGGTGGATGAAAAGCTGGACAAACTATTCTATGATTCTGTGATCTCTTGGTAGAACTCTCTTTTTAAAGCTAGGACAAATAGCTGTTGGGGTTGGAGACCAAAAGGTCAAATGTCTGACTTATGGTGTCCATATATCCTAAGCAAGCTGGTGGGGTCAGTCAGAATCCACAGAGGATGTGGAAGCACTCTTAAGGAATCCTGAGCAGTTCTTCCCCCGTTGCTTCAAAGGACGCCAGCTAGGTGTTACTCTATTGCATTAAATCTGCAGTCTTAACAAATTTTGTGCCAGTTGATCTAAGTGAAGTAAGTAAAGGCAAATCTTGTTAATCTTGCCAGAGGAATCTGGTTGTAGGTCCGTTGAAGCTAAGAGTGTTTCTCTGGATTTTCCAGGTGTTTGACCCTGTTCTGGGGGATGTTACATCGAGATGAATGTGGGCCCAAACCAAACAGGATGCTGATGTGGATTGTGTACCTGCTTGGAAACAGCTGCGTCCCATTCTAGAAAGTATGTGCTGTGCTGGACAGTCGTGTCTGAACAGCTGAACTTGCAGCATCCTTAATCTTCTCATACTGTTCCTTCTCCTGTCCCCCCAACCACACACCCTTAAATACTGGCAAAAGCAAGAATGGTTCCTCCGCTGCATTGGGCAGCAATTGTTGTGTGTAATACAGGAAGGAGTACAGCATGAGTCCTTGGGGGGCGGAGGGATGCTAGAAGTTCTTCTGATCAGCCAGTCTACTCAGGCCCTGTCCCAGGCGGGTATTATCTGCAAAGAAAGGCAGGGATGGATATACATTCTGTAGGTCCCCGTGCAGAGAACCCACCTCAGAAAACAGCGTGATATGTGTGGCTGGCAAATGACATCACACAGATTCCCACTGGAAGTAAGCAAGGCTTTGACTGCGAGAGTACGTAATTGTGGAAATACATTGCCAGAGGCAACAGTGGATTTTCTCGCATGCTGCATTTTAGTGGGGAAGTTGATTGAGCTAAGGCTGGGTTACAGAGGTCTCTGAGCTCTGCATTTTACAGCCAGAGCATTTCACAGTTCTTGGTCTGTCTGAGAGGCTTTGAGGTGCCCGTCATGGTGACTGTTGTATGCATTGTAGACATCTGTCCATCAATCAGGAAATGGACTGAAACTACCAGCTTCTTTCACACGGTCCACCACGCGTTTGTCAGTTACTAGTAATTCTGCTGTTGCTCTTGACCTGCAGCAGAGGTTTGATCTAGTAAATGTATGAATCCTGTTACCAGTTGCCTGTGGTTGTGCAGTCCTTTGGCATTAATTTGTTTATAGCGTTATCGTTGTCAGATTGACCACTGCTGCATCGCAGGAAGCTCTGTATGCTGTACTCATCTCGGAGACATCGTAACAATCACAGTAATGTAGATCTTAAATAAACAAGAGTTTAGCTGGGTATTCCTGTACTGTCTTCTGCCAGAAAAGCTTTCCATTGTTTACATCAAATTGCATTAAGAGTAGGCTTTCGCATGTGTCCTGCTTCTATATGCAAGTCAGTTCTCTTTCTTTGTTTTTCTGCTGCTACAGAATATTTGTTTTGTTTTTATTTTTAGTGTTGGGCTTTTTTTTTCCAGATGACAAAAGAGTACATCAGTGCATGGGATAGTTTCAACTAAAGTCATTTGGATGAAGCATAAGGAAATGAAATCCCAACAAAACATTCACAGTTTTTTGGGTTGGGGCGTATTGTCATCTCTATCTGCTCAGTACCAAAGCTGTCATAAGTTTTATGCGTCTCCATTTCATGTGAATAGCTAATCTGTGTCCCTGTGATACTCATGTACCAGATGGTTCTGTTCCAAGTCTGGTTGTGGGATTTCTTCTCCAAGCAAAAAAGAGTGATCTTGAAGTACTGTATGGAACCTTTCGAATGTTGCAATAATGTCTTCTGGTTGCTGAGAAAATACTCTGATGCCTAGGAAAAATGCGCTCTTCTTTCTCTTCAACTTTCTTAAAATATTAGCTTTATAGGTTATGGTTTTTCCCCATCATTCTGCATAGTCAACCAGAGCACCCACAGAGGACAGTTATTTATTCTTTTTTTTCTTTGTATTCTGATGCCATTAACAATATCATCTTGATCTGGTACATGCTATCTCCAGAGCAGTGGTTTTCCTCCCCTTTTTCCTGCATTGATGACTACCTAAATAAGTGTTGATATGGTAGGTGGGTGGAGGGGTGGGGGAGGTAGAGGAAAGCTAACTGCTGACTGAACTAAGCATCTTTCTTGTCCAGTCTGTTAGCTTGTGCAGCTAGCACAGCTTAAATGAACTGTATGTTAATAAATACAAGCTTCACAGGCCAGGTCATCTTATAAAGATTTTTAGTTTTATTTTTTTCCTTGCAAATTTTAAAATTGTAATCAGAATAGAAATAGGGGTTCAAATACTCAATATCTCAGAAGCCGAACTGAAAGGGAAGAGCACAATTTAAAAAAAATCTATGCTTGTCTTTTATAAAAATCTTTCATACTCCTTGAGTATACAGTCAAACGCATTAATAGAATACAGGCAATGAGAAGATGCTGTAACTCGAACAGAACCAGTAAGTGTGAAGAACAGAAGTTGTAGAAAAATAAGGATGCTACGGAGAAGCTGTATAACTTTTCCACAACAGTTTTATCTCTGCTGAATGCTGTGATATACCTGTTTTATAAGATGTTAAGGATGAGAAAGTTGCAGCTGGGGATATCACAAGAGGAAGTGCTGGATCAAGTTTATGAATTGGGGGCGGGGGGGGGAAGGTGTATGACTGGCTGGTAAATCCAGACTTTTGCAGGAAAGTGAAAGTTAAATGACTGAACACCTATCAAAACCAGAAATGTTTCTAAGATCAAATGGTCATAGCTTGCAGACCTAATATAGATAATGTATTCATATCAGCTTGCATTGAGATTTGGAATCTCGTTTCATATTTTTTAAGCCTGGCTGGACGTTGTAAATCTTAATACAGTTTTAGCTGGGCAGGATAGTCTTGCATGCTTACTGATGATCTTTAGACTATACATGTGCAGATTTTTAGAAAAGGAAAGCAAACTAAGCCACAGAGGAGCTGAACCGGCAGCTCTGGCACAATGCTCAGTGCAGTTTAGAGATAGAATTATTGCAGCTATTTTGGTTTTTGCTATAGAAACCTATCATATCTGCAAATAGCACTTAATATGATGAGGTTTACTATAGGGGAGCTTTTATTGAAGCTTTGAAAGGGAATAGCCTCATCTCCTTTTAGTTTTCTAATTCTTCCTTTCCATCACGAATTTGTGGAAACTTCTTTCTTTCTCTCATGGTTGCACATTCTGGACTGACTTCATTATTTTATTTTTTTTTGGTATGTGTGTATAACAGGGATTACCTTGTGCTAAAACAAAAGAAAAAATTCCTGTGTCATGCCCCCAGCTGATAACTCTGGAAGTGCTGAAAGCTGCCTCAGTGCTTTCTTCTTTCGTTCTGTAATCTGAAGGAATATCCTCACACAGGCACCAGTCCAGAAAGCATTTGTTTGGACTCAAAAGCATATCACTGCTCAACACAAAATAACTAAATATGGAAATATTGGAAACCAGTCAGCCCTAGGTGTTTGGGTTGTTTTTTTTTTTTTAAAAAAAAAGCATAACTAATTCTGGACAAATGCTGCTCAGCAAGTGAGAACCACCAGTCTATTAAAACCGTGTTATGATGTTGGATAGCATACAGAAGTCTTGAGCTGTAGGAGGCCATTCATATATGAAAATTGCATCTTGATGACATGATGCGAGAAGTCCCTGCTGGGTATGGCTGGGCAACGTATTCTCTGCACAGGCTCTGCTGTTTTTGGTATCCAGCCCAAAGAGTTATGAGAACTATTAAAGAGGGAGATGGCAAGACAGCTCTCAAAATCAAAGTTGCTAATATCATGTTGCAAGGTCATTGCTGTTGTATAAAGATCAGTTCTGCAAATTAATAATTTAGTCAAGACTGTTGCATTTCCTTCTATAGCAATAAGCTCTTATATCACCACTGCTGGAAGCTGTCAATTTTCAGCCTATATGTTACTATCAAGAGGAAGTGTACAAGCGCTTCTTCTAATAAAAAAAACCTTAACTTTCTTCTATGATGTTTCACTGCCTTTTCATGGTAAGGGTTTCCTCTCATGAGATGTTTCAGAAGACCATGCTGAGCAAAATAGCTACCATTTTTATTTCAGGTGTAGCGGCACCAGAAGATTCTCTCTAGTTTGAAGTAATGCCCTGTCTGGCATTGGCTTTGCTTGTGAAGTTGGTAGCTCTGACTAATTTTTCAAAAATGACATTGGTAGCCCACTAAGAAGCCTCCAAGAGACTTCCACAAAGCGGCTTTTAAAGTGTCAGGCAGGGCCTTCATCATGAGGTACCCTTGGTGGAGGCTGCTGTGTTGGTGCACTGTTCGAATTGCTCAGGACGCACGAGCTGTGTCAGGGGAACGAAGTTCCTGTAGTGGCCGATGGCAGGGAGGAGAGGATGAGGACCATTTGAAGCGTTCAATGGCGAGCTGTTTGCATGAGAGATGTTTAGACCAGTAAGCGCCTGGTGTTTCTCATTGCTCGGTTAGTGTTGACCAGAACAGAACAAATGCTCTGACCTGCTCTGTGCAGAGGAGATGATGTGGAGAGTGTGTTAATCCATGTTTGTAATGTGAGCATGTTCCAGAGGTATAGCAATTGTGTTCCAGCATTCCCTGGAAGAAAAAGGCAGGTGGGATGTATTGTTTTATTGTAGTACTCAGATCCCCTTGAGGGTTCAGGTACCAAGTGTAATAGGTAGTGCTCAGATGTTAGATATGCACTGACATGCCTGGGGGCTTGAACACCTTATCTAGGAAAGGCAGACTAACGAGGTCCTTCCTCTCAGCTGAAGTATGTAGTCCTGCAAATATTCTTGTGTCCTAAAGGAGATGAACCACAATTTATTATAAACTCATTAGTGTTTTCTCCCACTCTGCATTCCTTCAGATGAGCCAGGTTAGAATTGGAATTCAGGGTTAGAATTGGAAATAATACGTGCAGCTTTGTGCAAGTAAAATAAAGTCCTTAACTCTTCCATATTTCCCTCTTATAATTTTGAAAAGGGTGACAGAGAGGAGAGGCGGGGAAGGAGGTCTTGTAACAGGACACTTTGTATTTGTGATTGGCACATTCCAGCTCAATGATGCCGACTTTTCAAAAATGTCACTGAGTCTGTTTCCTAAGAAACAGGAAAAAACATTGCAAAAAACCCCCCATGGCTTGTAAATGCTATTGTATTATTCAAGATAACACAAACCAAATGTATAAATTCTATTGCAGGAGCATCCCGCTTTCTGTTTTTCATATTCTTCATGTAATTTCAATTTCATTTATAATATTTTTCAAAACCAAACCTGAGCGTGTTGTTCGCTAAAGTGAATCAGTGGTTGTTTTTTGCTGAAACACAAATGTATTTTCTATGAGTCATTAATAAAATCAGCACCAATGGTGATTGCTACAGAAAGTAACTGAAAGGACAAACAAACGGTTGAACGGTTTTCAGTTTAGCAGGTTCAGTTTGGTGCATTACTGGACAAAACCCTTGATAAATTCTTGTTGGTTTGGCTTGAGGAAGCTTTGTGCCGGCTGTTTCCCACTTTAGCTTTTTTGCTGAAATGCCCCTAAACAAAAATAAGTCCTCCTGCCCTCATCTGTTGATGTGACGACTCAAATTAACACATGGCTTTTGACTAACCTGAAAGAACTTGCCAGGTGCTGGAGGTTTTCTATTTGCATCTGGGTTCACAAATTTAAGTTTAGGGGTTTAGGTTTAAAAAAAATTTCTTGGAAGTCGTTGATGGTTTTCTTTACATAAATTTAAATAGAGAGGTTTAATGCCAAAAATACAATCCTACTCTTTTTAAACTTTTTTTTTTTTAAACAACCCGTTTCCCCCACCCCCTGCCCTTGGAGAACAGAAATTTTGTAATTTGAGGTTCTTTCCCCCTCTCCTCACCTTTTAACATCTGAAGTTCTAGATTCAGGTTTCCAGTGCTAACTAGAACCTCAGAAATGTTGTATATAAAGCAGTGGCAGGGACAGTGTTCCGAAGAACATCTGTAAAAAAGATTACTTGGAAAATCCACTAAACATGAAATAATGCGTAGCATTTTTAGTCTTTCCTCTTATTCTCATGCATACTGTTTTGCTAGAGTACTCAGTTTTATATAAAAATCGCTGGACTGTTTTCTTTCATGGATAAACTGTATGTTAGTATGACTTAGGGTGTAATCAAACTGAGCATCTTTCTTAATGACTTCAGAATCTTTGATCATTCCATAGGAGCAAACATCCATGTAGGTGTTGCATTTGTCTCTCAGTATTTTTGCACCTTATCCTGTTCAGACTCAAAATTATTCTTGGTATCGTGAGATTAAATTTGAGTGTGCTTTTTGGAGATCCTGTTCTCAGTCACTGACCCATTATCTGACATGTAGCACTTGTAGCTGTGTCATTTTGCTACTGCAAAATTCTACATGTTCTACTAGAAAAACCCAAATGCCAGTTTTTACAAGTTTAGTTAAAATGAAACTTGCGTTTTTTAAATGGACTATAGGTAAGTAGAATAAAAAGAGTGTTCCTTAAACTGGACTGTTACATTTCCTGAACCCTTCATGAAATACTAGGTTTAATAACAAAGATTTAGTTCTCTCTTTTTTTTTTTTTAAAGCTAATGATATTAGGAAGGTGGTGTTCTATAGTCTTACTGGCTTTTTCAAATGTGAAATAACTGTTCAGTTTCTAATCTTAGTAGATCAACCTCTGAAATAATTAAAATTTTGAAAAGGACTGCAATTCCATGAATACCTTATTAACTGTAGTGTAAATCTTCCGGGTATATATGGACGCACCTAAACCTTTTAGTTTTTAGTATCTCAATATTCACTGAAGCAGAACTTACTTAGTTCTAGAATCTGTGATGAAATTGTGCAAGTGTTGTCATTGTTTCTCAAATAACAGTGAATTTTAGAAATTTTACTTAACTCTCGCTTGTTTCAACTTTGACAATCTTGAAATCAGAATACTTGCTCTAGTTTTGTTAGCTCTCACTGTATCGGTTTAACTGTAGCATTTAGTTTCAGGGCCTAAGAGAGATAGAAATCTAGTTTTGGTGGTTACTCTGCTGAAACAGAAAACAGAAAAGTAAATTATATTTTATTTTAATGATTTTTTTGAAGTAATCTTAACAGGTTAGATACACCAAACTAAATGGGAGTGCTGCTTTTATTTGATGACGAGGGCATCAGTTAGGATCATCATGTGAATAATAAGGAAAAAGTTTAGACAAATATGTGTGTTGGAGAGTAGGGGTCTCTGGTGGTAAAGGTGATTGATGGAGAAAAGAAAGTGAGCAATGATTTAAAAGTAACAAGTGGAAAGTGGTGGTGAATCGAGATGAGCAGAAGAAAGTTGTGTACAGCGTCTCATTGACCTGTGAGCTTGGGTTTGAATGTGTTCCATATGTATGAAATGTTTTATTACCCGAGAATATATATAACTCCTGTTTAATTAAAAAGGTTGGATTGTTGGGGTGTTTTTTTATGGGTCATCTGGGAGAAAGCTTGTTTAGAGAGATAAGACATGACTGACACCAGCTGAAGAAATGTTTGAAAAACAATGTATTAGCAGCAGTATTCAATAAATAAAGTGGACATAATACTTCATTTAGGATTTAAAATAATCTTTCTCTCTTCATCAGTTTTTATCATTGCAAGCTTTTCTCTTTTGAACATATACCATGTTTTGAGATGAGTTAGCTATTCTGTTGCACCTAATTTAGTGTGTGTAGGTGAAGTGGCCCAATACCTGTTTTGAGTTGTTCTGTCCTTCCTCCATGGAATAATTTTTAGATAATTGTTATTCCTAGGGAACAAAACAGAGTTAATTTAAAAATAATAAATAAAATAAAGACTTCCATATGGTTGATATCAAATTTGTATTTTGTCTTCCCATCTTTAACAACATGCAGTTTTGGCTCAACTTCGTATATTGCATTTGCAGTCGGACTCAAGTTCATTTAATGGAACTGCAGCCTAGGTACTAAGTTGGAGCTTTTTGAAATTCTCACTAGGAGCTGGTCTGCTTGACTCTTCAACAATCTTTTGATTTAGCTTACTCTATTTTAATCACCGTTTCAGTGATTGTTACCTTCTTACATCTTATGCTTTGCAGTTTCAGAATGGCAAAAAACCTGCTAGGTAATAAAATAGTAATGTCTATATTTCTTGCATGCTAGTACTCTATCTAAAATGTTGTAGGTATTTACTTGTTTGGTTGGCATAAATGTTTTGCCTTTAAAGGTCCCTTTGGGACAGTTCTTCGATATTATCTGCAGGGTATGTGCACAGGAAGGACAGCAGTGTCTTGAGACACAAATATACAAATAATATTATGATCCTAGGTAGCTTTTTTTTTTAAACAGTCACAGTCAGCAGGGTTCAGTAATTAAATATCTTCCTATTGCCAGTATGTTTAAAAGAGAAAGTCTGTCCAGCATATGTGAGGAAAAGCTAATTCCAGCAATCAACACGAATATCTACACAGAAAATCCCCTGAGTCTCATTTATGAATACCTGCCCCATACAATCTTGTGTCGTTGTTGTATTTCAGGTATCCACTTACGATGAATGATATTTGATCCTATTATCATCATTATTATTTCAACCAAGAGAAGCAAAACTTGACGGTAGGGTGGGATCCTCAGGAGTTACCAACTCTGGCCAAACTGCGTTTGGGTCGAAGTCACTGAGAGTTTCACTGTTGTTTTTTGTGGGAGTCAGGTTAGGTCACTGCGCGGTACTTTTGAAATCCCACCTCTAACTATTTCTGAGTTGAGTGTGTGATTATTTCCTCACAGGGAGGAGTCCATCACCACAGCTTTCCAAAAACACTGTAGAAGTGACATGTGTCAGTCAAAGTACCAAATTCCAGTAACTTTAACCATCTCCTGTCTGAGAAGCTGTATTAATAAGGCTAATAGGCTGATGCTGAGCATTTGCAAGCACAGTAGTGAAAAGAGTGCCGTGGGCTTCACTGGAAGTTGGAAGTCCTGAAGATCTCCAGGATCAGGCTCTGGATGAGCCATTCAGTACCATGTGCGGTCTCTCATAGGCTAGTTTCATGCTTGCTTGCGGTAGTGGGAACTAGCCAGCCATGACAAAAAAAGAACATTGTGGGTCTTAAGCTTGTGCTGGTGCTACTTCTGCTTTTAAAGTGAACATGATCTGAAAGCCCCTCTGCACTCAGGCGGTGAAAAGCACTCAGCATGTGCCATAGCATCTGAAATCTGCGGCACAACTTGCATCAGTGCATGCTGGAGGAGTGAACCGTCTGGCATGTAGTGTGCTCTGGAGTTAACCCATCTCGTACCTTCGGTCTTCTTCCTGTTTTTCCCCTTGGTCGTGCAGAGTTAGTGGCATGGACTTGTCTAGAGGTGGGGGGGAAAGAATAGCATGTAAATTTACTTTCAGGTCACAGGCCCTCATTCTACTGGAGTGACTCACTTGAAGTGATACTAGTGTCCGAGATAAACCTCTCAGATGCGTCATACAAGATGCTTATTATCGTAATTAATCTGTCACGATATAGTTATCCTTGGCTCAGCAGCCTATCAATATATATATTACTGATACACTGTCTTTCTAAATGAATGTTTCTGTGCAAGCTGTTGTGGATCAGCTTATGGCTGTGGAGCCCTCCTAGTTTCCCACAACAGGCATCCCTTCTCCTGATACAAGGCAGCAGGGACTGTTAGTTGTTGATGCCGTTGCCTCCGGCAGCAAACTGCTTTGGCTTGCAAACTGACTTCATTCTCTCTGTCCTCAGCTGCATTTTGCCACGTAGCTCTCACACAAAACGCCACGTGCTGTCACTGGCTTGGTGTTGTCCTGATGGTGCCTTCTCCCGCATCAGGCACTGCCACGTCTCCATCTCCATGCTTAGCACTGTCTGCAGAGCCTTCCCTGCTCTGACTCTGCCTTCCCCAAACCAGAAGGCTGTAGGCAGAAGCAACTCTCCTCCGGTTGTGGCACTGCTGGGGATGGCCTGTCAGAGTGAGGAAGTCTGGTAAAGCATGGTGGGGACAGGGCAAGCTTTCAAATCTGTGTGGCTGTGAAGAGGACACTGGCTGAAGGTGTTCTGCTGGGCTGAGTAAACGACTGGTGCCATGTGCAAGTGGGTGGTGAAGAGATGCAGGTGAAGCATCACCACATCCTTTCTGACATAGTGGTGAAGTTCATGCATCTTGCAGCGGATCAGCACGATGGTGTATCAGGGTGCCAGGGGTCAGGACCTCTTGTAGGAGGGTTTGGTGTGAGGTGGCAAGTGAAGTAACAAAGTCTGAGTTGGGGAAATAAGGGCTTTCTGAGCCAGCAAAGCAAAGGTGATGTTGGAGAAGGTACTGCCTCAGGTAGCCATCACAGTTGAGCAATGAAACCCCCACCACCCCACCAAGCTTGCAAGTGAAATGCCTTGTTCCACCTTGTTGGCAAAGGATCTCTTATAGATAAATGTGTGACTTTCCATGTATGTTGTGAACATGCAGGATTATTACAGGGGTTTGCATTGTTACAGCAAGATAAACGAAGGTACTGTGTATGGTGGACATTTTGCTGTGAGTCTCTATCTTTACAAGTACATCTGGAAAATTCATAACTCTGCATCTGAGATAAGTCAAAAGAGTTCCAGTGGATGATTAGGTTTTTGTGTGTCTGAGCTGCAACCTGTATTCTTGGAAGTCCTATTTGCGAAGTTAGCTAAATATGCTTTCAGAAGTGTTCTTTTTCTTAACAGTCATAGGAGCAAAACAAGCTTTGAAAATAAAATGACAGTTAAAATGAGCGTTGACAATGCAAAGCAGTAGTGTATGATTTATAGTGTTGTTTTAAATATACCCAGTAACATTTTTAATGCATCAGAAATGATTATCTAACTTCCCTAACTGATCTTGTAACTTACTATGATAGCTGACTAAGAAAGTGAGGCTAACGTTGTAGAAGAAAAGTACGCATTTTACAGTTGTCTTTTGTGAAGTTTCCCAAAAATAAAAAACAAAACCCATACCAAAAACATGTTTCTTCTCTGAAATGTGTTTTGTTTGGTTTATCAACTAGGTAAAGAAAAATGATTGCATGGGATCAAAAGAAATTGCTTATCACAATTTTAGGTTGTAGCCTCTGTTCAGAGAAAGGGAAGGGCAGGAGAGGATGCAACTTAATTTTACTAGAAATGCAAGAAGAATGAGATTTTGAAAAAGATTTACACCTTTTTAGTAAAGATGCTTCTATTTTAAAAAGATTGCTACTGGGCCTTGGGATAAGCATGACTAAGCTATGTGCTGGTGTCTTAGCAACAAAGCAGGTGTGAACACAGTGTTTTAATATCTGGCTGCATAGAGATGATCTTTGCTTGTCCGAATAATGATGTGCTTTCCTCAAAGTCAATAAAATCTCACCAGTCTAGAGCAGGACTTGTGTGGCAGTAGATAAATGTATTTAACTTGGACATTTTCTTCTCATTCATTTTTGCTTCTTTACACAGGGAGTGAAGTATCTGTGCATTCCTG
>NW_009648358.1:622807-641685 GCF_000708025.1 Charadrius vociferus
CCTGCTGCTGACTCACCCTCGCAGAACTTGTAAGTTTTCTTTAAAAATAAATTGCAAAACCCCAGAAATCCATCAGTACCATGATGCCTGTTTTACAATAAGCTGAAAGATCTGATTCTGATCTCTCACAAGTATTACACAGATGTGGTTTTTAATCCATTAGGAAAACACAGTAACACTTTATTCCAGCCACTTTGGTTCAGACTCTGTTTTTTGTGTGTAAGGGTTTGTAGGAGAGTCTATGTAAACACTCTTCATTTGTGGCATTAAACTTCAGGAATTCCTTAGTGAGTCTGGTCCTAATTTGGCCCTAATTTGGCCCCAGTTTATTCTAGCCATTGTTTTTTGTAAATCTTTTTGCTTGGCTGTTCTTTTTTGTTAGCATTATCTCCAGCCATTAACAAAAAGGAAACAGTTGAAGGAGGTATGAAGCCTGGTGCTTCAAGGGTTGAAATAAATTCCTCACAGTGGGCCTTCAAGATAAAGTCCCAGTGTGCAAACTACCCATGCAACTATCTCCTCTGGACTTCTTGAACCTGCCTCAGAAGGCCCTGCTGCTCTTAGCAGTAGGCTGGCATGGCGGGGAGTTTCTGCCCTGCGGTGACTCTTGCCTTGAGGATATATGTACTGAAACTGGGGTGTCCCAGCCTCGCTCTTTCTCATCTCTGCTAATGTTCATGAAATGCTAATTGACTTGCCTTTGGTTTTAATGTTTTGAACCATTAAGCGTAGCAAGCCTTGATTCCAAAGAGAAATCAAAACAGGTTTTGTAAGAGAACTTGGATGGTGACCAACTCTTTCTTCTCGAGCTCACTGTTTATGTTGGGGAGAGGGGAGGGGGGTTTCAGCCACATCCTGCTACCAAGTTTTGTAGAGAAACAAGTAGTTGAAAGAGGCCTGCTAGCTACGGAAGGAAATGTAGCACTGCTTTTCTCTCACATCACAGCAATATTCCGGGTCATGCTTTCGGGGTATATTTTTAGAGTATGTGTTTCTCGTACCCTAGAAAGATTCCAGCGTGGCACTTGATGTGTGGTGATTTGCCTTTTTCATTCTGTATTTCTGTCGTGATTTTAGGAGAACGGGGAAAAAAAGCCCTACCACCCCCCCCAACCCACAACAAACAACACCCCAAAACCCTAAATTTCAAGACAGGTCTGTAATGAGAAAGCAGACAGCTAATTGCCTTTGTCATGGGCAACTTTTGTGGCCTTAATACTTAAAATAAATAAAAATAAGTAAATGTAAAAAAAAAAAAATCCTTTTGGGAAGGAAAAATTAGAGGGAAACATTCACATGTTGTCATATTAATTGTTTGTTGGTATTCTGAGATCTGTAGCATTTCTGAAAACATTTTGCAAATTTGCTTCCTTTGTTAATAGAGGTCTGGACCAATTGGGAATGGAAATAAAGGAAGGAGTTTGGGATGAACATTAATCAATGTACAATTCAGCCCCTCCCTCCCCATTAAGTGTCAAGGAGTTATATTGAAAAACCACCTCCGTTGCTTGAGCTGTCTGGCACAGTACCAAAGCTCTTAAAGCGTCAATAAGAAGATACAATATTTGCATGAGTATTGTTTCTGTTATGCTGCAGGCATCTAAAATACTTGCTTTGGTATCAGGTGGTTGCCAGCAAACGTCATTACTTCTAATACTGATACATTTTATCACTTAAAATAAAACTTGATGAGTAACCGATTTTTCTTTTTTGCTTTATACAGTCTAGATCTTCAAGTAAACCCAAACCATGATGCTTGTTGGTAGCAATGTTGCTTGCTTTGCACATACAATCTTCTGAAAGCAAGAGGAAGCTGTCTTTGTTCAGTCTGTGAGGATTTGACACAATGCTATATAGAAGTGCAGGGGGATAGCTGGGGAACAGGAAAGGGAATTGGTCCTTCTTCAACATCTTTGTCTATCTACCCTCTTCTTCCAAAAGAGGGATTCTGGTGGTGTCAGGATTAAAAAAAAGCAGCATTCTGTATTGCAGGTCCTTGTGCTTTCTTAGCAATGGTTGACAGGCGCAACTGACCAGGTACACACTGCTGTCTTGTCTGTCTCTCCCAATAGCAAGATTGTTAGAAGCTTCGCTGCTACTTTGCAACTGCTGGCAGGTTAATATGGTCCAACTGTGAAAGCCTTTACCCACTGAATTTTGGGACTGTGAGCTCTTAATTCGCTTCTTCAGCTCAGTTTTTGTGAGGGGAAGCTTTGGTTTCTTGTGCGTGTAATGCACGTTTACTCCTAGTAAGCTTGTTTAGTGGAGCTGCCTTCCAGAGGAATGAATTGCCAGGGAAATACAGCAGGGATTCCCCTGTTAACATGTGGGTGTTCACTTAGGTGGCTCAAAAGCTTGCTTCTGCTCCCATGCTCTGCCCCTACCAAGCATAGGAATCGAGCAGTTGCTTTTGAGACTCGAGGTGCTTCCTCGCCGTTAAATGAGTGTTTTCCCTGGACTGTGAGAATTTTACCGTAGGCCATTGACTTCTCCAGAAATGTCATCTCATATAGAACCTGTTGCTAAAAAGGTAATGCTATAAAAATCAGATCTTCCTTTCCTGTCCTGTTCCAGCTAATTGTCTTAGGCAACGTGTTTCTAAGGAACTAACCTCCAATGGTCAGGCTGTTAATGGTGTTAATACAGAAGCTAGATAACCTACTAAGAAAAGAAATCTAGGGGGGTCTTTGTTGCATTTACAATGCCGAAAGAAAGAGACATCAAGATGGTTCTTCCTATCTGATTTGGAATGCTTTCTTTTTAGCCTTTATAATATTCATAGAAGTCTGACTAGCAATGAATGAGTATGTACATCTGGTATCATAACTCTGCCCTTGGCCTAATTTTGGATTATCCAGCTTGCTAATGCCTAAGTTTAGATAACTTTTACAACATGCTGGTAGGGGCAGTGTACTAGTGGTTCTTCCTGTGGTGTTTTCCCACTGTGAAGATGATGCAGTTCAGGACCCAGCTTTAAGCTAGGAGATGTAAAAGCCAGATAGCATGTAATAAATTGTCTTGAAGTAACTGTTCAGTCCAACAAATAGGCTGCAAATCAACACATTTGTCAAGTGCTTTCCTGTTACAGATGATAATCAACTGTTTTGTGGTTAATGTAAGACTTGCCATTCTTCTTTGTGTCTGGCCCTTGCTACACAGCTAACTGGTCCTCAATCTTAGTTTTCATGAGAGACCCTGATACCATAGGGGTGCAGAGGAGTAGTACATTTCTCCTTTTCTCTGACTCGGGGTGAGGAGGGGCTATAGTTCCATAGAGCAGCGCTAATTCTAGACTTGGCTATTTCTCTTCTCGTTTTCATGAATGCCTGTAAACATTTACACTTGACAGTGTTTCAGCAGACCGAGTGTCAGCAATAAGGAAGGTTGAATAAAACTGAGTGAATGGAGTTCACTGCTAGCTATATTTAGTACCTTGCAAAGGTGTTATGCTCATTTGCAGATATTTTTTAAACCAAAGCATTGAAGTGTTTAACCAAAACTTGTGCTAGAATTGAAGTGAATTCACTGGTGCTTGGAGCTGCACTGTTTTCTAGAGAAAGAGAGAAGATGGGTGTATGAGAAGATTGGGATGTTGTCAATCCAGCCCTAAACAAGTTTCCTTTGACTGAATCCATTAGTCTCAGAGAAGGACTCCTTCAGTGTGCAATAGGAACACCTCTTGCACACAGAGCCCAATGTCTTATTTGTCCTCTGGGCTCCTTTATGTGAAGCTGCTCTTGCCCCCCAGGCAGACCTGACCACCGTGATTTGTTAAAACTCAGCCAGTGAAAATGTTTTGGAGAGCCAGTCTGAGTAGAAGTGCATTTCTGACGCTTCTCCCTCTTCTTCACTCATGCCACATACGTGATCAGTTTCTTGAGAAACATAAAATCCTGAGCTGACATGCTGCCCTAGAGCTTGGGGCTGCATTGGGCCTTGGGATGTTCCAAATAAGTCAGCAAACTCTTCTCCAGTTGTATTCTCCATGTTGTGTCCAGCGATGCAAGAACTGCCTTGGAGAGGGAGTCCTGGGCTTTGGGATTCCTCTTTTTGGGTATTTCAGCTTAGACATCATTGCCTTTGCAAGTTCCATTGGCACTGCCACTCTGTTGCATCACTGTTGTCCTCCTCTGGGTCTGAGTGTTTATAGTATCAGCAGCTGCACTGTTAGGCAGGAAGGAAAGCTTCCTTTTATGTGGGTATTCCTGATTTTTGTGTGGCTGCTGGTGCTGGGCTGAGGTTTTTTTCTTTTACACTTGTGGTATAATATTCACCCTGAGAGGGGAAACATCTTGAATACAGGACGTTGTGTTTCATGGGTGTTGAGCGCAGTGTGCTTTCAGGTTTGTCTTTGCCAGTAAGCCTGGTGCTGACTGCCCCTTAAGAAGCTCTCTCCTCTGTCGGTGTTGCACACATTGCTACTGCTTGTGAGCTTTAATTGCGGGAGTGCTCAAAGGCCACAGTGAACTCCAGCTGCGTTGAACGGAGAGGTGCTGCTTGCACCTGCGATAAATTGCAGTCAGCCCCAAAGGCTTCACAGTCTGAAAGGCAGAGGCAGGATGAGCTGGGATGTAAAGAGCAATGCTGCAGACTTGCTGAGATGATCACAGCTGCCCAGTTACTTTCCTTCAGACTTGCCTCGCTTACAATGAAGAGGCGTGTGTAAAGGATAACGAGAGTACAAACCTTAAGGTTTGTAAACTAAGTCTTTATCTTCTCCACATTTTCTCCTACGCTGCTATAAAGAAGGTAGGCTGTAGGCAGGGGGTTAGCTGACACCCTGAATAAGGGCAGCCAGAAGGGGTCCTGCACTCTGAGGGGAGGACACTGGAAGGAGCTGAAGAAGCCAGAGCTTGAACTGAGACTTTTTTCATAGCAGGGTCAAAAAGGAAAGACTTCATGTTGCAAAGAAGAAAGTCATAACATTTAGTTGTGTCTTAGTACCTGTTTGAAGGAGGAGGTGAAGTCAAAGTTAAGCTTAAGTTTGGGTAGTGAGTAGTGGATGTCTCTTTGAGAGGCAGTATGCCTTGAGAACTGTTCACGTAGCTGTGCTGAGTTGCATCTGATGTCTGAGCATATGTAAGAACATGCAAGATCAAGTTACTAGTTTAAAGAGGAATAAAACACAAACTGAAATACAGACTTGACAGTCATCAGAGTAAAGCATTTGTTAATGTTTATCACATTGTAGTACCTAAGATACCAGTTTCTTCTTCAGGTAGAGTGGAGAATAACTATGTCAGTGAGTATTGTATTTCATTGGCAGACCCTAACTTTTACTTTGTATGACCTGTATTCAGTTCTAAATTCTAGAAACAGCAATAAATGAGCTTTCAGGTACATTTCTCTTTTTCGAAGTAGTGATTTTACTAAATAGAGCACTTTCTTTATTCCCTTTCTGCTTCTGTTTTCAGGGCAAGGCATTTCAGAGAGAGCATCAAATTTATCCATGAGTGCCGGCTTACAGGTGAAGGCTGCCTAGTTCACTGGTATGTATATCACTTGCCAAAAAACCCACAACTTCACGGGGGTTTCTCTACCTTGCTTGGATGTTTATCATTTTAATGATAAGTTAATGTTCATTTCCATTTTATAGCAAAATCTTCTTGGACTGAAATGTCCCCTTTATTTGACGAGCCCCAGAAGATTAAAGCCTCGTGCCAGGACTTTTGAGTCACTGGGGTGGGCAGCTGCCTGGAGATAAAAGGACCCTAAGAAATTCTTCTTAACTTTCTCTTCTTATCAAACCTTTTTGTAGGATTGATTTGACTAGAGATGTATTGACTATAGACATATTGTTTTTTTCCCATTATTTTAATCACTGTATTTCTAAAGGTGATTTCCATAATCCTAATAATTTGATTATTTTCTATAACAGCTATTTTGGTGACTTTAGAAATGTTAAAAAAAAATTCCTCTGAACAGAAATTGATATTTTTTTTTTTTCTTTGAACTGCTGAAGCATTCAAACGTTGTGTTTGTTAATAGCAAGTCTCTGATTGGAGAGATGCTTCTGGGGCTGTAGACAATAGAAGAGGAAATCCCGCCCTGGGTTTTTTCTTGCTCTGTGCTATCGGTTGTAGTCTTTGTGCTGTATGTCCAAATGGCATATCTGAGTCTATATCTGGAATCAGAGTCATCTTGTGATTTGAACATTGGACTTGTACACAGTCCCTGAGCCTAAATCCTCAGTTTGCTACTGACTCACGATAGGGCTGCATACAAGTCATTTGGTCAGTCTCCATGTATGTAAAACAGGAATAATTTGTCTGAATTCTGGTAGAGTTTTAAAAAACACATTTAAATTTGTGAAGCATTTCAAAAGCATAAAATATTCGAAATGCCAAGTGAAAGTCTGGCACAAATGTAACTCGAACACATTCTTTATACTCACAGTAGTAATGGTTGTGAGTGTTTTGTCCAGTGCTGCCAAACCAGTAAGAGTGAATGATTCTTACTTTATCCCAGTGTTTCACGTGGGGAAACCGGAGTCTTGAGAGTTGAAGTTGCACAGTGCATGGATAGCAGAAAGAGGAAAAGAGCTCAAGCACCCAGACATACGTACTTTAACTGTTCAGTTAAAGTTCATTAAAGCCTTTATTCACGGTGGAGAGGGAACAGTCTTATTTCACTGCTCTGATCTATGCAGGCAGAATAAAGTGGGTGACATTTCTAGCTTTTTAAAAACCAAATCTATCTTAGAAGGTGTGCACTGTCCCCAGGTTGTTGAATTCAGAGCTCACTTTCTCGATCTTGTCCCAGATTTGTTCTGATGTATTTGAAAAAGCAGCGCCACAACCTTTTAACTCAGTGTAATATTTCTTCCTGGTGGCAAGCAACGCAGCAGTCTGCTGTGATGTTGCGAAGTGATGATTTCAACTGTGATAGATGAAGTACAGCACTACCTCCATTAATTGCACCTCCTTTTTCATGCAGCCTTGCAGGTGTCTCCAGGAGTGTAACATTGGTGGTGGCCTACATCATGACCATCACAGACTTTGGTTGGGAAGATGCACTGTCTGTTGTCCGTGCAGCGAGATCCTGTGCCAATCCTAACATGGGCTTCCAGAGGCAGCTACAGGACTTTGAAAAACACGATGTTGATCAGGTAAATGCACTATAGACAAATGAGCTGCAAAACACAACCCCAAGTCTCAGATCACTGGCTACTTCTCATTATTTTGAGGCCTGGGTGGTTTATCTGACTCCGTGTTTTTTCCATTGAGGGAGTGACTTTTTTGTCAAGCCCGCTCCACATGGGAAGTGCGAATAGAACTGAAGGAATTGGGGAATGCCAGATGGGAGAAGAGACAAAGCCCAACATCTAAACACACCTTCTGCCTGGCTGTGCTCTCCATCTAGTGATTGCTTAATGTGTGCTAAGACACAATACAAGACTGACACCTTTAGAGGGGTAAAAAATGAAGACTGAGTTGCTGAGAATGCAGAAGAAAGACCAACCTATAAGTGCCAGTTGCATAAAAATAGTGGGTTTCCCCCCAACACATTCATTTGGAATAGTGAGCAGGGAAGAAATCGTAATCAGAAATGTTTGCTATCCAGGAGTTAAACTAGGTTCTCATTATGACTTAAGTGTCGTGTTCCTCCCTCCCCCCCCCCCCCCCCCCCCCCCCCCCCTTCTGTGGCTGAGACTTAATAAATTTTCTGATGTGTAGAACAGTCTCAAATCTGACCCTTTTTTTCTTCTTAGCCTTTGAGGCTTTGTAGGACTAAGAGAATTGAGGGAACAGTAAGACTGCAAAGTGGTTTTCATAAAACAAAAATTAGTTTCTTACCCTTAAAGAACCGTCCCACACAAAAGACCCATTCCCCGTGGGTGATAGGTGACTTCCACTTATGTTAGCAACCTACTCTGGCCGTCCCCACTGTTTTCCATTGCTCAGCATGTTGCTGTTCTCTGAGCTTTTGTGCCTATTGTGCTTATTAAAAACCAATAACAACAACAGAAGCAAATCAACATCGGAAAGTAAAATATGTGAGGCAAAGGATGTTGTGTTTGGTTTTTTGGTTTTTTTTTTTCTTTTTATTCCATCCCTGTCATTCTGCTGTAGAAAGCTCAGAGTTTAGAAATTACCATTTGTTTTGCATGATGCAGTTTGCAACTGTAAATATTTGCGTTTTTTTAATATTTAACTGAATGTTTCCTGGATCGTTTGGAGCTGGTGTAAATGGTAGAGTAACTGATTTTTAAGAGACAAAAGTCAGAGGGGGACTTTCCAGACTTGTCTCCTTCCTCCCTTACAGTCATTTCTACTCTAATTGGTCTGGGCTAACAGCAATGACAATTAAGGCTATATGCAAATAGCCTGATAAAGACAGTAACGTCTCTCTTTTTTCATCCACCATGGACGGCATATTCTGCCTTTTTTCACTGAGGGGGAGGCAGTAGGTTGCAAAAAGAAATATCCACCTGTAGTCACTGGCTGCGCTGTAGTTTCCTACTGTCTCTTAACAGCAACCACATCCTTAGCAGGTGTCTGTTTACACACCTGATTTCAGTGGAATAATGCCATCTGCCAAGGGCGTGAACTTTTTTCTGATTTCAGCAGCATTGGGTGTTTTGCTGTACCGCTACAGGGTGGTATCCTGTGGGGTTTCTGGAATGGGGTCCTTTTGATCTTGGTCTTACAGTAAGGGGTCACTAAGATCATAACATGGTTTGTACCAATTCCAAACTTCCACATGGTAGCCTGAGGCTTCAGGTTTGACTCGAGACCTTATGATGTTTTAGGAATGGGAGGGAGGAACTGTGTTGAGGTCTTGTGTCTCAGTGTCCTAGTAAATGATCTTACGGATAAAGCTGTCCGTTAGCCCCAAACCAGGCAAAGCTAAGAAAGTTAAGGCTTGAAAAGTGATCACAGGAATATTATCCCCACTGGGACAGAACAGCTGGGGTCTGTGTCTGCTTGCTCCTTCTGCAGAGAAGAGCAACAAGATAGTCAGGAATGATTAAGTGGACTCAGATTCTTCAACTGGCAAAGAAATGACAGAGAAGGATATGATAAAAGTCTATAAAGTTGAGTGGAATAAAGAAAAAGAGCAGGTGTGATTTCTGCTCTTCCCTGTAATGTGAGAGGGAGCTATCAATTGGAAGGTCCCAGACAAGGAAAAGGAGGGGTTTTAAAGCAATATGTACTCACGGAGCTTGTTGGCATCCAGATATTTCACAGTAAAAATTTGTGGATTCAGAAAGTGATCTCATGGCAGAAAAATTAATTTGTCGCTATCAAACACAAAGATACTGCCTCAGCCTTTGGAAGCTGAGCTTGAAAATTGCTGGAAGATGAGGAAATAAGCAGGGGAAAGGTCCCAGCATTATTGCCCTGCCATTGCCTGATTCTTTCTTCAGCATTTGCATCTGGCTACTCTCATACCAAGACACAGAGCTGGATTGGCCTTCAGCTGGACCTGGTACATCTGCTACCATGTACCATATTCAGTGATTTGTATCAGTAACATATAGGATCCTATTCTATAGCTTTTAAAGCTCCTGGTCTTTTTCTTCCTGGAAGATACCTTTCCTGATTATTTACAGTACATTTTTTACTACTGGTGTTTGTGGGCTCAGGATGAAAAACCCTTATGAGTGGTTCACTTTCTGATCTGCAGCCTTCTTACGGCCTGTTGTGACTTGGGCAGGTTGGCTGATTGCGTTAGCTTCCGTGCTTATTCATCTCATTGTATATGTAACAGGAGGAGGGTGCTTTTAAGTCCAGGACATCCTTGCCTGGTGGGTGTTCCTTACTCTGTATTACTCCAGTCAGCCAAGCTGTTAAGCCAGTGTGTCATTTTAGGGGATATAAGGGATCTCTGTGACTTCAAATGTGTGTTCCTGTGCCTATCTATTCTGGGCTGCTATTGAAGGTCATGCTTTTCTTTGGAGCGCTTTTCTTTAAACTACTTGTGTTCTTAAAGGCTCTTGAAATTCTGTAGAATGGGAGGGAGTATTACTTCTGCATCAGTCTCATGTTATTGTTTCATCATATTTTATATGTATGTTCAATTTCTGCAGTTCAGGCAGTGGCTGAAAGAAGAATACGGGGAAAACTCTTCTCAGGATCTGCAAGAAGCCAAAAATCTTCTGAGCAAATATAAAGAGCAGGCAGAGTTGCAGCAGAATGCTGGAGGAAGACAGTGGAATAACAACTTCTCATCTGTGCCGTCTCTCTCATACAGCAATTACACAACAGAGACCTAATTGTAGGAGGTTGATTTTTTCTTCTTTCTACCTTTGAAAAACATCTTGCCATAATTTCCATCCCATCTTCAAGACTCAGCAGTAATCATGCAAACAGTTGATTTGTAGAAAGCTTCTTGATGAAAATACTACATTGTGTGTGTGTGTGTATGAGTGTGTTTCACACAGTTTTATAATTTGGGCAGGATCAAGCTCTCTGGACATGATCCAGTTCCTGTGGCTGAGCCAGTTTGTCAGCCAGCCGCAGCTCTTATCCCCTTATGCCCACATTGCCTGGCATTTGCTGTGAGGTTAGCTCAACTCCTTTCATTGTAAGCTAGCAAAGGGCTCCGAGAGATGAAGTCTGGTGATTCAAGCTGTGGCAGTTTGACATCTCTGCACTATTAATGTGGCAAAAATGTTATTGCACCTGAAGAAGGGAACTCAAGTGTGTGTCTCTGCTGCTCCTGTTCACAGTCCAGTGGCAAGTAATACTGTGGGGGTGGGCTTGAACTTGAATGCTAGGCTGCAAACTGGAGCAGGCGAGATACGGGTACACACGTACCTTTCTACCAACAGTAGCATCTAGGAGAGAAGTGGGACAGACAGCTCTGAGTAATAACATCTTCAACTGCCACAGTTGTACTTGCTTCAGTGCACGTGAGACAGAGCTGTCGGTAGAACTGCCGCAGACCAAGAGCACCGAGACTGTTACCACAGCTCAGCTGATGTGCAGTGATTTAAGTCGTGGTCCCCTGATTGTGCATCTGGTCTCCCAACATGAGCTTCTCTGGAGAATAGTTTAATCAGGTCTCCAGTGTTGCTGAACTTCATTCCCCGTGGAACACGTGCCTCTTCAACACACGCCCCTGCGCACATGATAACGTGTCTCCAAAGAGTGGGCTCGGTGTGAGTGTGAGCACCTGTTTCTTCGTGCTGTGGTTTGCTCTTTGACTTCAGCTACCTCAAAAATGCTGTTCTTGTCATTGTGGTTGTAAATGCAACCTTGAAAATTGCCTTGTGTAATCTTAATCTGACACTGAGTGAAGTACGTGGGGGTATGTGTGCACGAGAGTGTGTGCGCATGTATATTTCACAAATGTCTGTATCTGAGACTTTTTATTGTTTTAAAGTTGCCCATGTTTCTCACTGGTTCAAAAATTGAGTTGTTTGAATTCAACTTTCTGCCATTTTAAAACCACTATATGTTTTGCGGTGATCAGATTTGTAGGAATGCATTTGTAAAATATATTTTAAACTAGGGTAAAACTAGGGGCCATACTCTGCTCTTGGTAACAATATGTGTTTCTGGAATGGAGCCATTGCCTCACTCACGTGTATTCTAAGAGTGTAGCTTCAAATATGTCACCAGGGATGCTGGGCAGTGTATTGATTTCTGATCAGGTAATGGGGGGTGGCATTGATGCCAAGATCATGGTTTCTTATCTTTGACTCAGAGGATGAAAGGCTGATTTTTCTTGAAGATTCCAGAAAATAAAAAATACCTCCCAAACAGCCAGAATGTTTTAAAAAGAGAAACAAAAAAAACCAACCCATCATTTGTTTAAATGTGGTGTGTATATCGTGCTAAAAGCTGAGCACTGAGTGAGAAGCAGTCAGCATACGAAATAGACTGTTGTCGCTTTCAATTTCTTTGGCACTCTGGCCTCCCATCCCTTCATAAATTTCCTCCTGAAGTGATTTCCTGCTCATTTTGGGTGGCAGTGAATTCTTTGGATGGGAGCAAGGCTTCTGAGGTCAAGTAAGCTCTGGCTGTTAAATATCTATTGTTAAGTATCTTCAAAAAAATATATGTTATGGCTTGTGAAATATGGATCTTGCATATCAGTAATTGGCAAAATGGAAAAAAGGGAATGGGGTGGAACTGGGCTGACCATTTCATCTGGGCCCAGGCCAGCATCAGGGTTCTCATTGCCCTAAGGGCTTTAAGTGTACTGAACACAGTGAGAGCAGGATAATTGTGTTTGTGTTGCAGTAAGGAATGCTGTTGGATGCGGGAAAGGTGCTGGAATTGACTTTATTTTCAGGCTTTTAGCTAAATGAACCCCTGCCTATGTGGGATATCCAGCAAGTGCTCTGTCTTTTCCTGGTAACAGAAGCGTTTTGCTTTTCTCAAAGATTTTGATCTGTAAAAATTGGGTTTTTAGGAATTCCAGCACAGCAGTGCCCGCACTGGTAGTCCTCTGTGCTCTGAGGGCAGATGTGGTGATTGGAAAATGCTTTCCTCCCTAACAGGGTCCGACACATGTTCAGGATGGCGGTCTGTTTGTTCAGCCCTCTACTCCTGATAGGATAAGTGGTGCAACTTCAGCTCATCTGCAGAGGGCAGCTTTGTCAGAGGCATTCTGCCTGTGCTCTTGCAGGTCTGCAGTCAGTCCATGCTGTAGCTGACTGCCAGCACTATGTATCCCGTAACAGTTTGGGCACTCTCATCCTTGCAGTAGTGACCCTGTGAGTGCTGGTAAGTTGACTGTTCTTTTTTCTGTTCTGACAAATGCAAGGCAGAATGGGAGACATCTGTTGATGATCATGTGTCCGAGATTATTCTTTTTCTTTTTTTTTTTAAAGGACTGAAGATTTGGCTTTAGGGCCATATAGCCACCTCAGTGTGCATTATGCTGCAGCCTAAAAGCAGATACAGGGTAAAGCAGGAAGATGGAGGGAGTGCCATATTCTCAGCAAGTGGAAGTGCTTCTCTCTTTTAAAAAGACAGAAGAGGTATCTTCTGTAGTCTCTTGCTTTTACATCTTGTTCAGTGGTCTGTATGTACTGCATAGTGCATTTAAGAGTGGTAAAAGAGCAACAGCAGTCTAAGAAAACTTGATTCTGGTTTGTCCATGTAGGGAGCAGAACAATAGTTTACTCCGTTATTGCTACAAGATGCAGAAGAGAGAGTAGCTACAGGTGTCACCTTCAGCCTTTTAGAAAGTGAGAGGCGCTAACACAGACTGAGAACGTGACATGATCTGTCTTCCAGCCTTTCAGTGGCAGTCTGTAGGACTTTCCAGCTATCTGGAACATGACTAGACTCCAGTCCACCTCTTTAGTAGTTGGCCTTTATAGTATAGAGGATGTGTTCAGTTATTTTGTTTCTCTACTTTGAAGCATTGTCCTCATTTTGACGTTCCCTGGAAAATGTATGAAGTTTATAATACCTTATTGGATATCCAGATTTGAAATGCATAATTGATTTTTCGGGGCTAAACTTGATATCCATGTGTGATTATAAACAAATGTTTAGTGTTATACAATGTAGGTAATGGGTAAATGCATTAGTATTTATTACCCTGATTTTTAACCTGGAAAGAGTTGCTTCCTTACATTTTGTGGTGGAGTGGGAAGATATGGCAAATCATATCTCTGTTTTTTAAAGAGGACAGTAATAACATTGGTTGCTATAATGGCCACTGCCTATAAAGAAGTCAGTGAAAAATTATAGTAATTACTTCAGCTAGTTTAAAAACTCTAAACCTGGTAAGCTTCTTGATTCTCTGTCTTCCTCTTCCTGGGCATCTTAACGAAGCCTTGATTGCTTTTTCCAAATGTTTGTATTTAATATGTTCTACAATTTTTTTATAAATAAAAGTAAATGTTAACACCTGATCTGCTTGTTTAATTCTTGAAAAAAATAATAGTCTGTAGAGGGTTTCTACTCACTGCTTGCATCCCTGTAGGTACAGTAAGAGCACAAGACAAATTCATTTTGGTATTTAGATTTCTTTTTTTCTCCTGCACACAGACTTCTTGAGATTTCCCCTCTCTTCACCAAGTTCTTCCAGGTGAGTACAAGAATCTGCAGCACAAGCATCTCTAGTAGTCTCACAAGAGGATTTCGCGTGTTGCTCTCTTGCTTATTGTTGCTGGCCCATCATTGCGACAGGGTATGTCGTGAATCCAAATTTTTTATTCTTCTGAAATACACTTGCCATAGCACACTGGTTTAGGGCTTACTTAGCTGTAAAACTTAGCTGGTTTACAGACTGACAGGACTCAAGGCTCTCAGTAGTAGTTTGTCAGAGGAAGCTGATGTAAGTGCCAGATGATGACTCCTGGGGAGAAAAAAAAAAAATAAAAAATTAAAAACTTACAGGGTAAGGGGGGGAAAAGCCCCATTAAATTCCCACAGATAACACACTGAACTTCTGGTTTGACACTTATCTCTGCTAAGAGGGTAATTCTGGCATTCGAAGAATCAGGAAAAAAAAAAACAACCAACAAACAAACAAACCACCACCCTGAAAGTATAATCAGTCATGCCGAAGTATGGCAGATCTCATGGCCGCTTTAGTCGTTGCTGAAGGATGAACTTCGTTCTTCAGTGGGATTCTCGTCATAAAGGCAAAATTAGATATTCAGGTACAATGGGTTCTGGGTCTTGTCTTTTTGCCCTCTCCTCCCCCCTCCCAGCTCTTGTTAGTTTGTAGACTGCTGAGAATGTGTGGAAGTTTCCGAAGGGACCACAGGGATTCAACTAACTAATAATGTCCTCCACTAGAATAAAGTTAATGGGTCTGTGGACAGCTTTGAATGTGCTCGATGCACCTTGTTCATAATATATTTCAGTTTATCTTCAGTGTAAGTCAGATGGCTCTGATTTTATCAATGTGTGTTTCAGTCCCTTTCCTATTTCTCTATGAAAAGACTTTAAATTCAGTGCCGCCTGCTATGTGAGGCTTGAATTAATCATGTAATTACCTGCTTTCTCCTATCTGTTGTCTGTAGCAGTGTCTAGATACATGTGCTATTGCATTGATGAGGCGGAAAACATTTAAAATAGAATCTCTTGTGAATTAGGAAAATCTCAAGTTTTAGAGTAGGCTTCCCCCTACTCCCAGTGGAAAACAGCAGTTTCCAAATGAAAAATGCACTGCTGCTTTGTCTTCCTTTTGACCACTTGGCACCTCTCAAGGGCAAATTTTATCCAAATCACATGTAAAAATTGTGCTGCAACTGTGGTGCCATGACACTGTTTCCAGCTGTATATCTCATTTCATTCAATGTTACATGTAACTGTCATGAGTTCTAGAAAATGGCAGTTCTGATTTGATTCATGCGGTCCTGTCCCGCCATGCAATGAACTGGAGGGCAAACCGGCATGTCCTCAGCTGTGCTCACAGCCTGATAAAGAGTTTGGGCTTTGCCAGCAAGTTATGAGTAGTCCTTCCACCTCCTCAAGAAGATTGTACTGGCGGAGGGAAAACGATGGTCTCTAGAAAATATTAGACAGCATGAGGAAGATGATCTTGCACTGTACAGGGTTTCTGTAGAAACCCCTGGAGACACAAAGCATGCGGCAGAAACAGCTATTTTCACACTTTGATCTCAGCAGAACTTTAAATGTGGCTCTCGTTTTCCATGTGCCCCAGCTCCTGTGTGTTTAACTATTTCGTCGCTACATTTAGCTGCTGTCCAGTACTATTCTTCTGCCCTCACCCAGGGAACAAATTCTTTATATGTGTTTGAATGTGGGCTTTGCTCTAGTGAATTATGCAAACTGCAGTTTACCGAAAGTGAGTAGCTTGTGAGTAGCAAAATGACTTCCTGTAATTGCCTCGCAGGTTCTCGTGTAATTATTAGGAGTAGGCATCTAATGAGGTGTGAGCAGGAGGTGCCTTTTTGCCATTGAACTACTGCATAGCTCAGTCCTTGTAGGAGACTCAATTCTACTTGTGTGAGCCGAAGGTGCTGATTAAAATTAATTTGCAAGCAGTCTCAAAAAATGGGATTTTCAGCCAGACCTGCACCTAGTTTCCATTTTAGTTGTGACAATTATGAATGTGCAGGTTTGTACCCTTAATTATTCATTAAACTATGAACAGAGAGATCAGAACCAAGACATCTAAGCTACTTGAAGTGCAGAGTGGTTTTAAGTTGTTTGCTCGCTTGGTCATCTATTCACACAGGCATTAGCAAAGCACGGCTTTAGTTCTGGGCAGATGCGTTTAGAAATGGACCCTTGGAAAGTCTGAATTCTGACTCCCCTTTCTTCCCTTCTTTCTCTGAAAGTTTTTATTTAATTTGTCAGATACAGGGGACGAGATTTTTGTTACAATTTCTCGAATCTCTTCCCTTCCTCCCTTCCTTTCCCCCCCTTTTTTTTTTCCTGTGTCTTTTTTTTTTTTAATAACTGGTATTTATCCCAGAGTTCTTGAGTCAGGATAATGTGGCTTGCAAACAATTTATTTCCTGTAAATGTGTATTAATAAAAACAGCTTATATTATAAGGTTGCTGATTTACTTGATTGTGTTAAGAAATACAATTCTGCTGTTTGTGCATCTGTCCTGTTCTGGTGGTGGTGGTTGTTTGCCAAACCTGCCATGACTTCTGTGGATATTGTCATCATCAGTGGCAGCCTGGCTCCTGTACAGCACTGGGTGTTTTGAAAAAGTAACACTGATCCATGACAGTGTTGAACCTGACATTTGAAAAATTAAAAAGGGATGTTTAACTTTTATTTGTATGCCAAAAAGCAATGTTCACCGGTGGACCAGCATCCTATGCAGGTTACTGATTGCAAACAGTGTTTCGCTTGATTATCTCTATTCCTCACTTTTTGAGGCAAGGTGGGACTTGTAAAAAAAGCTTGTTTAAAAAAAAAAAAAAAAAGTAGGGGAAAACACTGCCCTGTGTTTAAAGAAAGTAAGTGTTAAAGAGTTATGGCTGTGTTTATGGATGCTCATGGCATATTTTCCCAAGGATTGCATTTTGGACATCTTTGCAAGTTTGCAGCGTGTAACTTTCCCAGCAAAACTACTTAGGTAATCCCTGAACCTCTCAAAAGAAGAAAAGAAAAGGGAAAAAAAAACAACCCACAAAACAGACAAAAACCCCAACCTGAGTGCTATGCAAACTTTGGCCAAATCCTCAGGTTTTAGAAATTGAATTCTTCTGTTCTTAGGTAGCTTATTTACTTGATAATGTGGTTTGCAGTGAGGTTCTTATCAGACCTGATAAAGCTCTCCATTCCTCTGGAAGGTAGGGTATGTCATGCAACAGCTTGTGTTCTCTGAGTAAAGCCTCATTTTTGCAGAACTCTGCAGCCTGGGCCCGTTTGCAAGATGTGGAAGGTGCCTCTGTTGCACGCAAGTGAACTGGGGGGGCTTTTACTGGCTAATGCTACCATTTAGCCGGGGGGGGGAGGGGGAACTGCTCTTCAGTTTGAGAATACCGAAAACCATTCACATTTCTGCAAATCTTGGTGGCTGTGCGAGTCTACCCCTAGTGTTTCTCAGCTGGGTAAGGCTGCATGACTCTAAAGTTAGGCATCAGTAATAAGTTTGTGGGAGGAATGGGAAAAGGTTTGTCACGATCCAAAACCCACCAGGGTATATTGTAGTAAGGTACTAACTCACTGCAAGTACACTGTGGACTTCGCTGTCACTGGAAAGATCTTAAATACTCCTCCTCTTCCTTAACCATATTTTCTTTTCAAGGGACGGAGGTGGGGATTCTCACATGTTTAGAGTTGACGTTCATTTCCCTGGGGTGGTCATCTTACATCAAGTTGATTGCACTGGAGGAAATGTTTGTCTTGTGAGATCTCATGTATTTCTAGCTGGGCTTTTCTTCCTTAGAATCCTTGATGTGCATGCAGATTTCCAAAATGGTGTAGAAAGGTTTGCAAGTGCACCTGTGATGCAGTAAGACAGGCTAGGAAGTTCAATAGTTCTTTTTGACGCAAAAGTCTTGTGGTTTTGGCTTATCAAGAAGGCATGTTAAGTCAGCCATTTTTGTCCAATCCATAAGATGCTGGACTGAGAAGCATTTGGGATTCTGTTCCCAAATCTCCTACAACTTGTTCTGTGACTAGGCAAGTTGCTTCAGTTCTTGTTTGCTTCATTTTTCCCAATAAAATGGGGGAGAAGTGTTATGACATTCTCTGGTTCAGCCCCTGATGAAAAGCACTGCATCAGTGTTGGCTGTGTGTTGTTAAATGAGGAATCTGCTCTCCATCTAAGGGGTGTTGAAACACCTTTGTCACGGAGAGATTCTGAAGCAGAGCAAGAAGCTGTGGTGGCTTCTTGCTTATTCTTAACACCTCAGTCCCACCTGCACAGAAAGTGCTGTGCTGCACAGGATGGTGACTGAGTGTTGATGGGGATAGGGAAAAATCAAGGTCTGATTCCCCAGGTATCCACTGCTGTATTTCAATGTGTAAAATGCAGGTGTCACCATTTCTATATGGAAAAAGATGGAGTGAAGCGGAGGAGGTTCAGAGCAATTCTGGTTGTGACTGCCCTAGACAAAATTCATCCCACAGGTGCATCTGTTGAACATAAAACCTCAGGTGAAAACCACATGGTAGTGATATGTAATGTGCCTGTGATGCCAAGAATGATGGGGGAGGCGGGGCAAGTGGAGGAGGGGGAGGAATAACATATGGAAAAAATTAAAGCATTGGAATACTTAAAGGGAGGGTGCCAGGGGGATGGGAACAGTCTCTTTTCAGTGGTGCCCAGTGATAGGACAAGAGGTAACGGGCACAAACTTGAACATACGAAGTTCCATCTGAACATGAGGAGGGACTTCTTTACTTTGAGGGTGGCAGAGCACTGGAACAGGCTGCCCAGAGAGGTGGTGGTCTCTCCCACTCTGGAGACATTCAAAACCCTTCTGGACGCCGTCCTGTGCAACCTGCTGTAGGTGACCCTGCTCTGG
>NW_009648358.1:641901-656979 GCF_000708025.1 Charadrius vociferus
TGGACGGAAAAAAAAAAAAAAAAAAAAAAAAAGTAAAGGGAATCTACGCTGTTTCCTATACTTTGGATATATGGTTACGATGACAGAAAAAGAAGTGATGTCCTGATTTTCCCCTAGGCTTGTTCTGGAAAGAAAGTGTTTATGGAGAATACATCTAATAAAAGCTGTCCTGGCAGATGAGAAATGGAAGAAGAACAAAATTAGTGCCTCCTTGGCCAAGCTGCTGCTGCTACTTTTGGACTGTTTCATGGAAGACATGAATTTGATTCATTTCCAAAGACAGCTTGGAAACTCCAGGCAGCAGAGGAAGGGACTCCCCCTTGACTTCACTCTTTTTCTCTGAATGCTTTGCACTTGTGTGAAATGCAGTCAGCGCCTCTTCTCAGGTCATTTCTGGGGGAAAGTCAGTGTGTGGAGACTGACCCTCCATTCCCCAGTTTGAGTGATTTGGGAGCCTTGGTGCCTTGAAACACATTGAACCTCAAGCAGGGTTGTGGAACTTGAGGTGCCTGCTGTGGGCACCTCAGTTCAAAAGGAAAACTCCCTTTAATCTCCAACCAGAGTAGATGCAAACTGTGTTGGAGAAACCTGTCTTTCTACCGATGGCCAAAGACTCCTTGATCCCTCCATGGTTGCCTCCAGTACTCGGCTGGGTGGTTAGGACTGTTTTAGTCCCTCCAGACCTCCTTCCCTCCCTTCGAGACTGAATGAAGATGGTTGCTGAACTCTGTACTGTTCATTCGTTTGACAAAGTCAAACAGTTTTATCCACTTTTAATTTAAAGCACATATATTAGGGTGGTTAGAAGCTAATAGATGATTTACCTAGCTGAAAATGAGCCATGTGAAGGCCGGGCTGCGGAAATAGCCAAGGTAAGGGTAGGGAGAGCATGGTTTGGTGAGTGCTCTGAGAGTAATTTGCCAGCTCTGATGGGAAACAATAATGGGGAGGAAGAGACGGTAATCAGTGAATCAATCCACACGGCTCATTTAAAAATACCTCCTTTTTTGTGGCTTTGGTTACAAGAATGCTTTGTGGGCCACAGAAGAAAGGCATTAGTTGTTTTAAACAAGCCATATTCTAATTTCATGTTTCATGAAGTCCCATGAACCTCTGAGCAAGAGAATTTCCACCCGTGTGCGTGTCGGGGGTGAGGGAGAGCAAATGGGCAGTTGATATTTTAAGCAAATGGTTGCAATTAAAGTAAGCAGGAGCTTCTGCAAGCAGTGCTAGATTGCGGTTAAGGAGTACATTTGTTTGAGACGGGACAGGATGAGACACTAGAAACCTCATTTTAATAGAAGCTACCAAGATGGTGCCTGACGGGAATATTTGACGATAAAGTTGCACGTAACAGCCATCTTCTCCTGGGAAATGGTAACAAATAAGGTGGTGTCTCCATCACTGAGAGTAAAACCTGCGCAGCGACGAGGACTGTCTGCCTGTGCAACCCAGCTGGCTCTGTGCTTTGATGCAGGGCTTGCCCTGGCTTCCCAGAGGGCTCGTGAGCTCGGGCGCAGCCGGGTCCCAATGCAGAGAGCCTGGGCCAGGGCTGAGCTAATGGCCCTGCCCAGCTTGGGCTGGGCTGAGCACAGACCTGTGGTGTGGTTTACTGGATAAGCTGTACCCCGGGCAACTGGGAGCTGATCGTGCATTGGTAATAATGAACGTGTTCTGTTTGGGAGAGGATAAGCCTGAAGACCTGGAGGGGAAGCTTTAAACATCGAGTGCAATCCTAAGATAAGCCTTTAATGCACATTTTCAGAAGTCAACGATGCTTTGGGCAGTTTTGCTTTTTAGCCACCCTTCAAAGTGGGAGCGATCAGTGTTCTTGGTCTGTCACACATTGTTGCAGCTTTAAGAAACGGGAGCTTCACATTTCAGGGATGGTTTTTATTGGGCCCTGCAGATGCGAAGTCATTCCTGGAGGGAAATGGTAGCAGCCAGAAAAAAAGACGACCTCTATGATGATATACCATCCCTTCCACTTGTCAATGATAGTTGGGTGTGGGAAGATTTTATGAAAATTACATTCTAGAGAAGGGTAATTTGTTTAAATGAGACTACTGGTGATGTATAGCCTAATCTTAAGGTTTCAAAAAAAATTCCAGCATCGCAGTGTGTTTAAAATCCTCCTGACACCTGATGGCTTGAACAATAAACATGACAGTTGTTTGGCTTACGCAGATGTCCGCTGTGATCATCTTTCAAAGTAACACATAAAACATAATGGAAAAGAAAAGCTCGCAGTCATTGTATGACTTTGGGTTGTCATCAAATTTCTCTTCCTGCAGTCTTCTAGAGCTTTGTACCAATGACGATCAGTTGCTGTCACCGTTAGTGTGTTGGACAGTCACGGTGCACGCTTGTTCAGACCCTGAAGGTAAACGTTCATAAGAGATAACCTGATCTTAATGGGGTTTGCAGTGACCTGGCTCAGGGAAGGTAAGACAAAAGCATAATGATGTTTTTAGAGGAAAACCAGCAAGGCTTTGATTTTGGTCTGTTGGTTTCCTGCTGCTTCATCACAAGGGGAAAGCTCTGCAAGCAAATAGCGGCACCTGTGGGAGTTGGAAGGAAAATTTGGAGGAACTTTCAGGAACTGCATAAGTTTCATGAGAAAGATACAGTGAGGTGGAGTTAAGTTTTTGTTCTGGATTTTCTGAGAGAGCAGAAAAGATGTCTAATACTGCGCATAAAAAGGAAGATGAAAGGAAAAGGACTCTTCAAGAATTACGTTGGCTATTGTATCACAATGTACCAAAAAAACCCCAATACTGACAAGATGATGACTAACCAAACTGGTAGTTTTTGTCCAGAGTGCATTGACAAACTGGCTGCTAGTGAAAGGTACTTGGCAGTGCAATGGTCACAGCACCGTTGTAATACTGCCAGTGAGGAGTGAGAATATGAGGTGAGAGCATGAATGCACTGGTTGAGATTTAGGACTCGCAGACTTAGACTACCTGAACCCATGCCAACATCTGATGTTCTCCTGCGCAGTGGGAAGCTAGCCCCAGCTTTCCACTCTTTGCACTGATATTTTGTACCTTAAAGTCCTGCCCTCGTGGAGGGGTGAAAGGAAGCCAAAAGTACAGCTGGAAGATGACGTTGCAGGTGGACAACCTCTGCTCCCTTCAGCTCTGACGAGCTTGATTAAAGTGTGCACTAAGTTGAATAATTTTTCTGAGATCTGCAGGTATAACATGGTTCCTTTTTTTGTGTGTGGTTTTGTGGCGCCAAGAGTTACCTCATCCTGAGGCACTGGAGGCAGCTACACTTGTTGATCCTGTGTGCCGTAGCTGCTTCCTGCATCCAGAAACTGAAGACGGGGTGACTCTGTGCCACTCTGTATCACTTCTCCATGCTGGAACAACCCTGTTCTGCCTTATGGCCCTTCCTTGAATGGTCTCTGTGCTCTGGAAATGTGAGTTAATATTTTAAAGTGTAAATTTATAGATTGGGAGGTCCCAAAAGGATCCTTTCAACCTCTGGCAAGCTTCAAAATTAAGGGAGTTTGGTTCAAAGGGACCCTTGAGGGAAGAGGAAAGAATTGGTCCCAAGCAGAGCTGGAGGAACCCGTGTAATATGGGTTTCCAAATGAGCCTCGGGCAGCAATAATGAAGTTCTTGAGTTCCCTGTCCTTGTCAGACATTTCTTTTTTTTCCTAATGAGGACAGCTTCTCCTGCTGCTTCTCCAACAATATGGTATGATCCTCATTTGCCTTACAAAAATTAAGCACCAGTTCTTGGAGCTCTCCCCGTCCTTTGTAGAGAGGACTTTATCCGATTGTCCAATGTGGAAACACGCATCTATCCTAAACATAGGATTACTGGAGTACCTAGACACTGCTCACTCTAACATGTACATTACGCATAAAATGGATATTGGTCCACGTTTCAGGCTGGAGTTCAGGTTGATATGGAATAACATCACTGAAACTGCATCCCGTGACTGCTGTTAGTAATATAGTGCTGCCAGTGCTGTGGAGGCTTAGAAGTAACTGCACTGGTGAAGTCCTCACCCGAGAGATGCCTCAGAAGCACCGATACGTGTGCCATTTTATGCGGAGCATTTACCATCACTCAAAAAGCACTGTGCCAGCAGGAAATTTTGTCCACATCCCTTTAAGTGCTGCTGTCTGTCCTTTTCAAAAAGTCTTTTAAAAAGTTATTGCCTTGTAGCTGGGGAGGGAAACCTCATAATTCACAGCTGCTCGGGCAGTACAGCAGCAGGCGGCCCCTCGCACTGGCAGGACTGGGACTGTCTGTCTTTCTGCAACAGGCAGTTCCTGGCCCGGACACTTTGCCCCCAGTGAAGCCAGTGGGGAAACTCCTCCCGAGCTCGCTCACAGCAGGATCTGGCTTTTGGTGCTTTGAGTAGCAGTTTGTTAAGGCCACCAAGTGGCCATTTCTTTCTCCCCCACCCTGCTTTCCTTCTCAAGGCAGCCAGCTGCAGCACCAGCGTGGTGGGAAGGCTGATGAAGCAATAAAAAGATGTAACAAGATTTTGCTTTACATAAGGTGAAGTTGCATTGCTTCTCTACTTCCTATTCCGTTGCGCTATCACAAGTGAATTCACCCACCTGCAAGGACAAAATGCCTGCAAAAGAAAAGAGAAGCTTTAAAACACATAGCAGGATTGATAATACGCTCTTTACAACAACCATCGGCAGTGATTTTTATGCTTCTGAAAAAATAATAGCTGGGCAGCACTGCAGGGGGATTTTGGAGGCCTTTGGAAGTCTGGTAGGTCTGAATAGCCAGAGGTGATAATAAGGAGGGATGAACTGCCCCATGATGGACCTGAGCTGCTGCAGGAAAACCAGGGGCAAGTTACCCACGCCATCCTCTTGCTCTGGCCAGTAGCCCATGGTGCCTTCCCACTCAGTCACAGCCAGAATTGTATTTGCTATAAACGAGCACAACAGACAAGTTTGGTTTTTTTGTTGTTGGTTTTTTTTTGTTTTTTTTTTAACAGGCACCTTATTTGTTGACCCAATCCACGGCAAAAAGAAGAAAAAAATAATTATGTAACAAAATGAGTAATGCTAAGTGGGTGAGGGAATTTCTTGGTGTTTTCTAGCATGCAGCGCCTTTGGTAGAAGCGTGCACGGCTAAGCTTGCATCACTGTCAATGTGAAAAACTTTATTTTGCTTCAAAAGGGAAGCATTCGCCCATGCTAGTAAGGCACCCTTCAGAGTATCCTTCCTGTTCATGCTAACCGAGGGTAGCCATGCATGCAGAGGTATCTTTTTTTTTTTCCTTTTTTTTTTTTCACCATTAGAAAAGAGCAACCTGGTACAAAAGTTAATGCAGTGGGCCATCCAGGCTGCATCAGCTGTCAACAGTCGCTGCAGCTGTTAACTCCTCAGGAGGTAGTGTGGGCCAGCATCAACTGTCAGGTGAAATTCAGAGAATATTCAGAATTTTCCCGAGATAAAGTGAAGCGAAGCGAGGTGGACGATGCGTTTTAAAGGGGGAGATTTTCCCATGTCACTAAAGGGAAAGCAGCACCCCACTGCCACTGAAAATTTCCCGCCCTACCTTTGCAAATCTCTTTGCTTCAGCCACTGTGAAGCAAGTTAGTATAAAACAAAGCACTGCCCATAGGGAACCCTCTGGATGTGCGCACACGCTCTCGCTTGTGCAAGGCTGTTCCACTTCTCCCTGGTAGCACCTACGCAGACTAGCACCTGGTGTAAGATCTTCTTCCACCTAAACTTCATTGGGTCCCAAGTGTTCTTCTCCTGACAAGACCATCGTGGATGCAGCACTGCTATTGTCGTGGCCCTTCCTTATGCAGTGATATCAAAAGCTGCTGTGCTCTGGAGCGGAGAAAGGTAGGAGGAGATGTAATAACGTATTGTTACTATAATTTCACATATTCACTGTTTAGAGAGACGTTTCCAAAAGCAGCCAAGTCTCTCTTTCCAAAGTGGCCACAAAGTTGTGAAGTTCCCCCCTGACTTTTGACAACATTTCAGCTCTTATGTATTTTCCCCTCACTTTTAGTAGTTTTATCCACTGCCACCCAGGTGTTTGCTTGCTCTTTGCAGATTATGATATAATTCCAGCATGTTTGGAAATAAGGCTTTATGAGAACTGTGCTGCCAGGCTCTCCAAGGAAGGAGAACCATCCCTGAGCCTCCTTCTATCAGGCTCTACTGGCCGTGGGGGAGAAGTGCGCCTCATACCCAGCTGAGAAGCGATGCAGCCATCACTCTCTGGCCAGCCCCTGGCAGTAGCTTGCTGTTTGGAGACCACCTCCACCTCCACTTTTCACCTCTTCCCTGGCAGGTTCACGTGTGGCCGGCTCCTATGTGGGGCATGACACAAGGTGAGCCCTGGGGAGCCCCGCTCCAACCTCTTTCGTTCCACCTGGCCCCATGCCCGGGGGATCAAGCATCAGTGAGGAGGAGAAAACTGGTTCCGCTGCCCCTTCCACCCTGCTCCATGGTATGGAAAACCCACACCAGAGCTCCTCTGGGCAGAAAGATGCTGACGTGTCAGAAGGGACAGATGACTTTTTGAGCAATTTACTGAAACTTTGTAGTGTCAGGCACTCTCCACGGTCCCATTCCCTCTCATTTACCAAGGCACCTGCCAAAAAGGACTGTAACACAAATGTCCCCATTGTCACAGGACTGCAGAAGGATGATTTCCATCCTGCAAGAGCTTGCACCAAAGCCTCCGCCCAGAGCAGCTGACCTGTTGAGCAGATTGTGCTGCCCCATGACCCGAGTGCTGGAGCTGAAACTGCTGAGGATCCAGTGTTACATCTGGCGCCGTGCTGTAAAGCAACATTTGATTGCATTTGGTGTTGCAGCTAATGAAGATGTTTCATGCCTTTGAAAACTTTCAGAAAGCATTCACCGATTTATATACCTGCTAGACTGATCATTGATAGCAGGAGAAATTCTGACTGGATGTACTCAGTATCCCCCGTTCTTGCTCTCCACCGAAATCCTTGTTTACAAAGACTTGTTTCCTTTTAAATCATTCTTCTGCACATTTAATAGGGCTGACCCGCTTCTTTTCAAAGTGAAATACCACTGTACATTCATTTAGGGCTCGCATTCGCTCCCTCTAGATTACAGCCAAACTTGCATTGTGCTGCTGTGAATGATGAGTCAGGTCTCTCCTCAACAGAAAAACACAGGCAGGTTATTTGAATTGCTGTCTAAGCAATTAATAACTGGGATTTTTTTCTTTAAATAATTTAGGTTATAGCCCCCCTTGCTCACTCAATATTTTTCCTTTGGGCCTGCGAGTTCCTCTTTTCTCTATCAAAAAGAAGGTAACTCAAACTGCTAGACCATCGCCACCACCTCCTTCTCACAACCATCTGCATCTCATCACCATCTGCTCAGTCCAGGCTGAGGATTTACCCCTCACTAATCAAGATAGGATGAAACCAAACCATGTTTGAAATTGTACAGGGTATGCTATACCTATGGGGTCTGAAACACCTCCTTCCAAAGGGATGTATGTGCCACCAATGATTTCCACCCTACAACAGTCAGACAAGAGAAGACCCTCACAGCTTCTTTAAAGGAGGGAAACGGCAGTGGCAGCCACATCTATGGTTTCTGTGAAACTTCCCAAAGCTCCCTCCCTTCTGAGTTCTTTATCATTTAAATTCCTGCTTTGCATTGCTTTTCACAAAGATGCTCCAACTCAAAAGGACAGAAAACCCAGACAGTTTTATATTTAATGGAGAATTGTAGTAGGTAGTGGGAGCAGAATGGGCGATATGAATGCAGTATAGATCTTGTGGATTTTTTTAAAGTTTAGTGTTTAGTTTTCAGTAATTTTTCTTGTTGTGTCACCCTAATCCCTTCCTTCTCCAAGTCATTTTCTGACATAACTGGGCTCCTTGCAGGTCAGTTTCTTTGAAGTGGAACCTCAACCCCAAAATATACAAAACCAAGTTGATCTTTTGAACCCAGGAAATGATGTGGGTTTGAGTTTAGATATAAACGAGCCCAAGAACAATACTTACCTTATGCTGGTACAAAAGCCAGCAAAGATTGGTTACAACAAAAGTATTTAAAGTGGTCATATCAGCATCCTCCCTTCCCCTGGGCATAAGGCTCTCGCAATGTGATGGGAAGTCCAACAGTTGGAGTTTCATCCAGCCACAGACCCTTGAGAAGCCCAAAATGTGCCAGGAATCAACAATGTGCCAGCCAGTGATCAGTGCTCTCCAAATCCCTGGAAATTTGCTTCTTTCTTGCTGGAGGAAAGGACTCAAGAGAGCGATCCCAGGGGGTCCCACCACAGCCTGTGCACCCAATGGCAGCCCCTCCATCACCAGCTGCATCCTTGTCCCACTCACGCAACAGCCGGCCCGGCCCTCTCCCTGCATGTCCCTCAGTCTGGAAATGCACTCCAAAAAGAGAGTTTTTCTGAGGGCATAAATTCAGCCTTTACCCTGTTCTTCACCGTAATAAATCATGTTTGGATCAGGTACCACCTCTGGAGCAGTCCCGCGTCTCCACTCCAGTGAGGTACCAGCCCCAGCTTGGTTTAACTTCTGTGATCAAGATGCAACAAGTGGTTTTTGTCAGCGCTAGTCACGTTTGAGATGTCTTCATCCAAGTGCAGTGTGTAAACTACATTTACGGGCAATGCTCTGAGGACACAACATAGCTGAAGAAATTTGGTCAGGTGAGCTGATGGCCTGAAATCTCGCCACCTGTCCACCCTGTCTTTTCACTCCAAACAAAGCAGGTTGGATACGGAATAAAAATAAATAAATAATAAAAACCATGTATTCCTAGGCTTTGGATTTAGAAGGCTCCCAGGTTGGAGTGGGATGGACACGTTAGTCCAGGGAGCAGGGGACACGCGGCCATGCTGTGTCCCACACCGCTGGCAAAGGACCAGCTTCCTTGGCTTGATACCAGCAGTCCCGGGCGGTCTTTGATGGCCGCCCGGCAGAGATGCAAGTCTCAAATTACTTGAGTTAATGGAGAGGTTGTTCTCAGCCCCTCCTGGCCAGCACCAGAATGTGAGGGAGAGCTGGTCGATTTGGTTACTGGAGGTCATTGGAAGATAAATATTTTTGCACTTAAAAACAAGCAAACCGGAAAACACCAAAATAAAAGTTGATAAAATATTCTATGGTAAGCAAATAAAAACATACATATTCACATTCTCTCTGAAAAGAGAATTCTAACAGATTTTTCTTTTCTTTCCTCTGTTTTGTTGAACGTCAAGCACATTAGGTTTTGAGATTTCATATGAAAACTGAACAAATTTTTAAAAAGTTCTCTATTATTTTTAAAAATTACTCAGGAAAAAGAGTTGGCTTTTTTCTCAATCTGCTCTCCATGGTTGAGGTTTTTTTCTTTGCTGTAAAGTTTAAATTCTTGCAGCAATACATCATAGCCAGCTACATGTTTTTATTTTAAGGGCCAGAACCCTCCCCAGACTTCCACAGGACAGGTTATCTCCGCAAAGCTTGTCGGGGGTGATGCTTTAAAAAAACCCGGGGACTGGTACTATTATTTAATACGACATGTTTTAAAGAATGGAAATGGTCACACCAGGTGAGTGACTGTGTTCACTGGATGGATGGTCAGTGTGATGCTCCTCTCCCCGAGGAGACGGCTCCCTTCCTCACCTGAACTCATCAGGGAGAGCTGCAAGAGAGGTGAAGGTCATCAAGACATCAGCTGCTCAGACGGTGACAGTAAATAACGGATATGCAATGAGTGCTTGTGAATTAAAGGCTTTAGTTCAAGGCATTAAATGCATTATTGCACGACAAAGGGAACATATTCTTCACAAATGCAGTTATACCTCTGTTCAGAAATTTTCAGAAATTCACTTTGTTAAGTGATGGCAACCGTGCTTTCCTTAATTTTTATTTGAAAACTACTTACAGGGTTTTTATCTTTTTTCCCCCCAATTTTTCAATTTTTTTTTTAGATGATTAACTGCTGTTTGCTGATAATAGTGGCTGGAGTAGCACAGGTTGAACTGCTCTGGGGAGATGGGCAGGGAAGATGACACTGAATTGAGGAACAAAGCTAAGGCAAAAAAAAGAGAATGGGAAAAGGATGCCACTCTGGCATAAGCTGCTGCACTTCAAATCCAACCTTGGAATACAAGAAGTCAAATTTCTTGCTCATGCAGCAACAAACTCTCAATATTGTTTTTATTCATAATGTTGATTATTTGATTCACAACACTACTCACTCACATGTTTTCATTTCCTTAGCTTGGTGGAATCATCCAATTTGTGTGTCCAGCAGCGTTTTTTGAAGTTTCAGGAACCTTCACCTTTTCTTGCTTGGACTGATGATGATCCAGAGCTGCCTTGTGGCTTTTCAAGGAGTGCGGAGCGAGCTTGAAAATTGCTTTTTAGCAAAAGTGGAATTGTACCAGCATCCTGCAAAAAATGCAGGCACATCAGCGCGTGTGCAGACACACCAAATCCAAGGCTTTTCTTCCTTACAAAAGGGATAAAACCTAGAGCACCTCTAGAGTAAAGCCCGCTGCTCCCATTAGTTTTTGACTGGAAATATTCATGCTTTGTCATTCCAGATGATTACAACAGGCGGCTCGGACACGGGAGCAGTACCCAAATCCTAACCGTCATATTCCTTTTTACTCCTCTGGCTTCCCAAAGGAAAATCCCTTCTTTACCATTTGGTTTCCCTGCACTCTCTCAGGGCGCTTGGCATTTTCCTCAGAGAGTGGTGGTATTTATTAATTACTGCTTATACCTGCAACAGAAACAAATACACGTTAGATACCCTCCAGCAGCTTTGGACACACAATCTTAGAATGGTTACTTCCAAGTCATATGGCTTTTCACACATATTCCGCATATCGAGGAAAATAGTCTGTAAATCTGAACATGAGTTCTTCCTCATTTCAGAAACCTGCTCGTAAGACACACTCTGCTTGTATCTCCTTTCCCAGCCAATGTGGGGAGTGTCGGAAGGCATCGGAAGCAGGTCATGAAAGGGCTGTTCGGTTGTACCCCTCCAGATCCCAGCTCAGCGATTCAGCGTGGCATTTGGGAAAGTAGAAATGTTATCGGGTGGGAAGCGGGTTAATAATGAGCCAAGAATAGCCAGAGATCCCTGAAAATATGTGGAAAGGTAAATAAGAGAGGGTTGGAGGTAGGAGAGAGAGGATGGAAAAATGGAAACATCTCTGATTTCCACAAAAAATGAATTAATGCTTAGAAGTGTCCTTAGATACAAATATACTGATTACATTATCATCAAAAGAGTCTCCAGCATCCAGCAAAGTGTGTTGCTCTCCGTGGAGCTCTCACTTCTGGCAGTCGATGGTATGACCTTTCCCTTCAGGTGCCTGATGGGACCCCAACCCCTGTGGCACGGCTGGCGGGCACAGCCGGGACAGCCGTGCTCACGCTGCTGAAGCCTTTCATCCCCCAGTTCCAGCAGCACAGCCCTCCAGTGCCTGTTTTATAAAGAAAACACCGTCAGCCCAACACTACCCGCCCAAGCAGCCCCGCTGCTCAACCCCGAGGCCCCCAGGAGCAGGAAGCCCGTAAAAATTTTTCTGTTGGTTTGCAGGGGTGAAGGTGTCAACCCAGGGTTTCCAAGCTCCTGGCCTGATGACCCAGCACCGGGGAAGGGCGCCTTGCCACTTGGGTGCCGCCTCGGTCGGATGAGGAAACCAACCTTCCCTCTTCAGAGGAAAGCTGCAGGATGCCTCAGGTGTTAGGACACAGTGGTGAGAGGCTATTTCAGTCCCAGGCTGATGTACGGAGGCACGAAGGCAGCCTCCTGAAAGGCAGTTTGAAATATTCTTGGCTACGAAGCGGAGGGGAAGTACGTGAAAAGAGAGCAAAATGTACACCGAATCCACCCAAAATAATTGCAACTGGGCTGTGAGACTTTTCTGCTTAAAAGTGCAAAGATACGGCCACGCTCGCCTGCGTGCTTTGCTTCTAACAGTTTAAAATGACTGTGTAATTAGTAATATGGAAGATATATGATAAGCTGTTTCAGGAGTCACTATTTTAAATGAAGGAACTGCAAATGCCCTCCCAAAATGAGAAGGGAGCACTTCTGACACCCGAAGTTACCAGAACAGAGGATGCTTAAAATTGGCTGTTGCGACTCGTGTTATACTGCTTATAGAGCAGATGCATAGTTGGAATAAATCAAAGTAATTGGGAATCCACCCCAAATTTCCACAGCGTCTTTGAATTCTGTCAGTGCCATCCACGGAGGTCTTTCTGCTGTGTAAGTGACTTGCGAACGCAACCCCATGCCTCAGAGCTGTTGACTGAAGCGCGGGGTTGTGAGGCTTTAATAGTGTCGCTTCTCGGGGTCCGAGTTACGCTGCTGCTTTGAGCAGCGGAGGGCATCACCTCACAGGGACTTGCAACCAGGGATTCGCGAGGACTGCCAAGGGAAGAAGGCATCCAGTGGAAGCCAGTGCCAAGAGCAAGGTGTTGAGCTCTTCAAACACCTCCATCTCAGGAAAGGGGTTTGGGGGCAGCTAAACATGTAGACAGGCAGCTGGGCTTTTTGAAACCACGTTTAGGGGCTTAACCCACTTCTGAAAATGCATTTGCTGTCATGATTTGTCAAGGGCTTCAGCACAAGCTTTGCTGGGTTCCTCGAGTCCTGGTCAGGGTCTTCACCCAAGACTAGAGCTGCACAGTTGGGGAAGGAGCTCACTCCCTGCCACGCTCCTGCTCACCGGCGGGTCTGCTCTGGGCTGCGGTGAGTGCACTGGGGGCCCAACTTTTACTGCCCACCAGGATCTGCCATCACAAGCACATTCCCACCAGAGCCACAGGCAGATGGATGGCCAGTGCAACCAGTGCAGCCCTCTCAGCCCGAGTGGGAGCAGCTCGAGGGAGCGGGTGCCCCTTGCTCACCCTTGGCAGGTTCCTCTTCTGCACAGAGGAACTCGCCCTGTGATGGTGCCTGAGGGGATTTCGTGGTCTCCGGCAAGGGGGGGAGCCCCTGAACGAGCAAGCGGCAATCCTCACAGGGCCTCTGCTGCCAGACATACTGCCTCCGGCATATTTCCGACAGGTCCCTCTGGCTTAGAGACTGGTTTCACCCGGTGGATTTTTAGGCAGGCAAGAGAGCTTTGTACCCAGGAGAGCAAGGGCAACCTTCCTGAAGGAAAGGAGGAGTAAACCCCTGAGCGCAGGAGTGTTTAATACTTGTGTCCTTTGGCACAGCACTGCACTTTTCCATAGGGACCCATCTCAGAGAGCCCCCGGCAGCTGGTCAGAGCTGGCATTGCTCTCTTCTTTTCTGCCTTGGGTGCAATTCCCAGGTGACTCAGCTGGGACTTCAGAGGGGTTTGGTGAAAGCAGAAGCCAGCTTTCTATGTGCTGAGGGCTTGTGAGCGACTGTTGAGAAGAAACAGTCACTTTTCCTGGCATGCCTTTAGTCAGTGTGACCTTAAGAGTGTGAAAAAAACAGGGGGCCCGGCGGAGACTGCCGTGGTTAAACAGCAGCAAGAGCGTTTTCACAAGAGGACTTCAATTCGGTCACCGACACAGAAAACTTCCATGAAGGCAGTGGGGCTTTTGGGTAAGGTTTGAAGGGTCAGGCACTCACGATGGTGTGGAAATCACGAGAAAATGATAAAGATGCTTGAGGTGTTGTCAGAGTTCAGGTCACCAGCGAGGCGCGTTAGGGAGGAATCGCCTCTTCACATTTTCAGAAAGCACCCAACCAAAGTTTACGGGCACGCTGCTGCAGCATTTAATACAGACACCGCAGTCCTGTTATTGATCAGTTTTCTACTTTACAGACTGAAATGGTGGTCCTAAATATTTTTTTTTTGCTACCTTAAATTGAAATGGCTGAAACCCCGAGTAACAAAGTCAGCAAAGCCAATGAGATTAGCATGCCCTACTAATGAGAAGACTTATTTGCAAAGGCTGAGTGTGCATGTAGGGGTCTGGCTTTAAGCGTCTCCTCCAAAATTTAGGCAACCGGAGAGAGTTTTATGATAGATTTTTTGCTGCACAAAGACAGCAACCAACCACCCAGCCAGGTTATTTCCCACATATGTACTGTCTGGGTTTTTTATGATCGGTTTTGTCTTCTCTTAAAGATTTCTGAATGTGTAACTCATCTGCCTCTCTAACTATACATGTATTTCTTTGGACAAGCACAACTCCTTTTTTTTCAAAATATTCTCCACCATTTGAGAAAGATGGCTTTTTTTCCCCTGAAGGGTTTGACTCAATGCGGATCAAATCTACAAGTTTTGCACTTGCAGATTTTGCTCTCTTAAAAGCTGCGAAAGAGAGAAGGCATGAGAAGTGCTCATTTTATAGTGATATATTTCAAGATGGTTTTGTACTTAATGAAATTACAGTTGGCGCCCTGAGTACCACAGAGTCTTGCCCCTAGGAATTGAAATTGGATTTTTAGAAAGCCTTTCAGATGCCTTTTGGTAAAGCTGTGGTTGCTCGTCTTGATTTATGGCGGCAGTCACCTCCAATCTCAAAGACTTATTTTAATGTTTTGAAGGTGTCTTAACTCACGACTGAAAAGATTTCGGATGGGCACTGCCAATTCTTTTTTTAGAGGACGGATGGCATGTTACAAACCCAATATCTAAAAACGCCTGCACTTCTCACTTCTCCCTCCAAACGTGGCGATAATTACATTTAAATTTCAGAAGATGGCGTTGAAGATTTGCAATTAATGTCCTAAACTCTGCGTGTACCCTCCTCACCGGCGGCCTGCCAGCACAGCGCGCGATGACTGGTTTTTTGATCTGATACGTTACAGAAGAAAGGATGTGGATATGTGTTGGAGACGTTAGAACAACAACAAGAAAGTGTCGTGGCACGAAACACGTGTTTGAAACCCAAAAGGCGGTAAGAAAGACTTTCATGCAAGCCTGGACCTCGCTCCTTCATGCCCCCCCGCCCCGCTCCCCGCTCCCATCACGTCAGGGCAGGGGACTTTGCAGACAGGCGAGCGAGTGGGTTCCCCACCACCCAGCCCCGGCTCCGGTGCCGGTACTTCAGACGGGCTTTCCCGGGGCAGCATCCCCGGAGCTCGGCTGGGCGGGAACGGCTCCCGGCCGGGGCTGGC
>NW_009648358.1:658169-671732 GCF_000708025.1 Charadrius vociferus
CCGATCTGGGAGATGCTGCGGGACTGGGTTTGGTGTGCGGGGGGATGCTGCTGCTGGAGGAGGGGTGTAAGGGGTGCAGAGCTGCCCGCCTGCCCACAGTAGGGTGCACCTGTCTGCCAAGTGGTCTCTGAAAGTCTCTCTGCGTGTGGGGGCAAAGGCTGTGGGTGAGGAATCTCTTTTTTATTAGATGTAAGGGGGTGGGGGGTGGGGGGGGAACCACCAAACCAAGCTTTGGGGCATTCAAGGACTTATTCAGGCTGGGAAGACAACTTTGACACCAGGTCCCCATCACTAGTGTCGGTGTCCTCACATTAGGACCTGTGCAGCGGGTGTCCATCACTGCAGAGCCACGCCGCCCCCAGCGCGTGCCTGCACCTCTGCGTGTGGTTAGGGCTCTGTGTGGCTGGCTGCGAGCTCCCACATCGCTGGGGACAGTGCCCTTGTGCCGGGCTCCGTAGGTTTCTGCCTTGCCACTTTTAGGTATTTGCAATGTATAGATTTGAGTATTACTATGTATGCGTGTTGGGAGCAGTTGGAAGGGTAGATATGTATAGGACATCATGTGTTCAAATGTGTCTTGCTTAAGTGAGCTTGTGAAAACTACTTTGATGTTATACTTAGATGCTGTATAAATCGTAACTGCATGTGAAGCCCTCCGAATTGTGTGCACGTGTCTAACATTACATATGTGCACTGTCATATGCAAATACGTTTTTAGGTAATTTTTTCTCTTTTGGTTCAAAAAGTAAAAACCCAGTTGAACTCTGAGCAGGACAAGGGCTTTGTGCCTTGAGTCACTTGCAATGAAAATTTCAACAGCCCATGTGTGTTCATGCAAAACAGTGTCGGGACAGGGGGGAAGTCTGTCAAAGTCTGCAGCACGAGTGGTGCCTGGGGAGGGCTGCGGGGGGCTCTGCCTGGTTTCCTGAGGCTCTGTACCGTGTTTCCCGGGCTCCCCGGGGCCCCTCTGCACACCGTAGGTGCCGTTTGACGTGTTAAGTGTGGCACAGGGGACTGGGGACCGCTTGTGGGACTCCACGCGGGGACTTCAGCTGGTGTCTGACCTGTGGGTTTTCCTCTCCCCCTATCCTGCCCCTCTCCCCCTCCTCTGCAGCCCCCCAGAGAGCCGGTGCTTGGGCGTGTGCAGAGAGGTGGGCTCGGTGAGACACCCCAAAACCCCCCACCTGATCTCTGACACAAGTGGCATGAACTTGGAGCCGGGCGAGTGCGGGATGAACTCGGTGAGCTGTGGCAACGGGAAACTCCGCCAGTGGCTGATCGACCAGATAGACAGCGGCAAGTACCCGGGGCTGGTGTGGGAGAACGATGAGAAGAGTATCTTCCGCATCCCTTGGAAGCATGCTGGCAAGCAGGACTACAACCGCGAGGAGGATGCCGCCCTCTTCAAGGTAGGGCTCAGCCTGGGGTCAGGGTTGTGGGACACAGACGGGGCAGGAGGGATGCACGGAGGCTCTGCGGTGGCCACTTGCCATCCCGCCCTCGCTGGCCGCCTCTGCAGGCTGGCTCTCCTGGGTGCCCGCCGCCACCAGCTGCCCGCCTGGTGGCCCTGTTTGTGCCCCGGTGTCCCTTGTGTTTGCAGGATGAGACAGCCTGCCCTTTCGCACTTCTCTGTGCGGAGCTAACTGCTTGTGGGACTGCAGCATGGCTGTTTCCACACTCGTCTTGGATCACTTTCTCCCTTTCCTTGTGCCTGCTAAACTCTAAACTGTTTTTCCTACCTTACCATGCTGCTTTTTTTCTCAGCCTAAATCTGTAGGGAGTAAATTCATGCACATATGAGCACACACATATATGCTGTTTCAAGCATTGTGGACATGTACCTTGTAGTTGATTCTTTTTTTCTTTCTTTTTTTTTTTTTTTTCTTTCCTTGTTCTTTTGATTATCTGAAATGTTTCCAGGCCTGGGCTCTTTTTAAAGGAAAGTTCAGAGAGGGCATCGATAAACCAGATCCCCCTACCTGGAAGACAAGATTAAGGTGTGCTTTGAACAAGAGCAATGACTTTGAAGAACTGGTGGAGAGAAGCCAGCTGGACATCTCAGATCCCTATAAAGTGTACAGAATAGTGCCAGAAGGAGCTAAAAAAGGTAAAGCATCTCAAATTCCCCGTGTAACAGAGTGTGAATATGTCTCATTGGAAGCATATGAGGACTGAAGCGTGCTTTTCTGCACTGGCCACGCAGTCTTTTTAAGTCTTTTAAGGAGCCAAAACGCAGGGCTCAAGTGCAGCTTGTTCTGATGACTTAAGAGGCTGCGCCTGCAGGAGGCCCGCTGGCGTTTGAGTCGCAGCGTTGAAAGGGAGCCCTTGCAGAAGATGCAGACGGGCGCCCTGCGCGTCGCTGGAGGAATTGCTCTTTTAGCGGGAGCCTCCCTGCCAGTTCTGTGTAGCGAGAGCCAAGCAGGAGGCTCAAGGGACAGGCAAAAAAAAAAAAAATATAAAAAATTGCTTGCTGGATCTATGTTGTGAATACAGGGAAGAGCAGAAGTGTTTTGAGCCGGACAGTAGGTAACTGCTGCGAGAGGAGACACTGGGAGCGAGGGGTGCCCAGCCTGCAGCCTCCTGGGCAGTGCCTCCTCTCCGGGAAGCCCCCGGTGCCAGGCAGGGCTTGCGGGAGGCAGAGGCTTGGCAGGTCCCGGGGAGGGCACGGTGGCACACCGGGTACGGCTGGGCAGCACTTCCCTGTGGGGCATGGGGGAGCCCAGCGGGACAGGCTGCCTCCTGGTGCTGCCTGCAAGGGAGAGCTGGGAATCCTGTCCCGAATGGGCGCTGGAGGGCATTTGAGTCCTCTGCTTGTTCAAAGGCAGATTGTACGGCTTTGTCTTCAATGTGCCAATTTCAGATTTGCTTAAGATGTTGTTGACATCATTTATTTTCATCCTTGTGGTGAACATAGGTGCAAAACAGATCAGCATGGAGGAGCAACCGCTAATGATGAACCATCCCTTTCCAATAACATCCCCTTACACTTCACTACCATCTCAGGTACGACATTAGTTATGGATTTTGCTTGGTGCTTGTACATTGAGCAGCATCATTTCTGTGCTACGTGCTCTGTCTGTCTTTGCTGGTGTGCCTCTCTAGTTCTCTCTGGGAGGAAACTTTATTATGAAAACTGAGAAATCGAGAAGCCGCTTTTCTAATGTCATACGAGGCCACAGGGCAGTTGATTTCCCTTGGTGTTGTTTATCCCTGAGTAATAGCTCTTTTCTGTTGGGCCATAGATATTAGCGCGCTGCCATTCTGTCGATGCCAGAATGTAAGCACCCAATGAAGCCTTGCCTCTTCCAAGCAGACATTTACCAGCGCTGCTTTGACTGCCTTTTGTTATTCCACCCTGTTTATTATTTACACCAGTGGTGAGAAGTTCATTTCAAAGCCTCATTGGTGGTGGTGGCGAAGTGCCATTCACGTAGCCTGGCCAATGGTTAGACCTCCGCGGGCTTTGGCAGAGAGAATCAAGGAACCGCGAAAGCTGGTGCAACGCGGAGCATTACTTTTGACAGCTGCCGAGTAAAAGAGTATCTCGTTAAATTGAATAGGTACCAAACTACATGGTGCCCCACGAACGGAACTGGAGGGAGTTTGCCCCGGAGCAGCCGCATCCCGACATCCCCTACCAGTGCGCCAGCGTCCCCTTTGCAGCTCGCAGTCATCACTGGCAAGGGCCTGGCTGTGAAAATGGTAAGACGCTCCCATTTAGGGTTGCTTGATGAGGTTGGTCACCTAGGAAGACCACAGATTTCAGGTTTTTTATTTGTGGCTTTCAGTGGAATTAACAGAAGTGGCCGGAAAGGAGGGCTGGGCTCCCTTCAAAGAGAGCCGGGGGGCCCACGGCAAGAGCCTTAGTCCTGCTTCTGGCTTTCACTGCCACCATACATGCGGTGTGTGGGCTATGCGGTCCTCTGGGTTGATACAAGTGAGCCCCCAAAAGTCCTCAGCTGTCTCAAAAGCCCTGAGCAATAAGAAGGCAACCAACCCCCCACCCCCCCCCGCAAAAAAACCCCTCAAATGGGAACATGTGTTCTTTAGCTTTGCTTTCTGATTTTGGACCTTTTGAGGCACACATCAGTGAGGTTTTCCCTCCAGCCTTGTGGATTAGAATGGCATTATTCTCCCGAGAGGAGAGCTGAAATTATTACTTTATTTTAGTGCTGTGGCAATGGGACAACTTGTCATGGATTGAGTCTCTCTTGGGGCTGGTAGAGCAGAAACAGAATAAAGGGACGTTCCCTTCCCTGAAGATCTCACAGTACCAGAGCCTAACATAATCACGGCTTTCCAAGCTCTGCATCCTTAGGAAAAAGCCTGAATTGTGAAAATTGGCAACGCTGAAGCCTGCAGGGGATACAACATGAGAGAAAGGGAACCGTGTGCCGTAGACCCTTGCAGGATAACTCACCTGAGGACACAGACGTTTGGTTCGTGAGGAGAAGCAGCCGGTTCAGAAGGGCAGGAAAGGACAGGAAGCGAGAAAGGACTTCTTAGAGCAGATATTACATTTTCAGAGGACAGTTCTCTAGAGGCTTTGGTGCAGAGAAATAAGCTTCTGTTTCTTTGGATCTGCTAAAAAGTAAACGCTCAGTGCACTGCAACTTTTGCTGGCAGTATGTTGGAATTATTAGGCAAAATCCGTTGCTTTTAGTTGAGCTGTTTGCTAATAAAAAAATCGAGCTAGCAAGCTGAACGAACCCTTCCCTGAAGTACGTCCTCTGCAGTAGTTAACCACGCGTTCAGCTTTGCCGGATTTCGAGGCAGTTGTTAGTGGCTGGTATTGTGTTTCTCGTTGGGCTGTAAGACTTCTCCAAGAGATGCGGGTGTTTTGTATCTGCATCGCTCCAGCTCCTGACCGTGGTGCGTTCTGCCGTTGAGAAAGGTAGCGTGCGCTTGTCTGCAAGTCGCTTGTATCATCCTCCAGAGACTTTCATTGACATTAAGAAGGAGGGGAAAACTTCAACTGCCCGTGTTATAATCCACTTACTGATAGGCATCTCTTGGAACTGTCTAATAGTGATCCTGGTAATAAAACCCTATTAGTCTCCTGCTGCACAATGTTCTTTGCCTGCTTTTTAAACAGTGTTAATTCCAGCTTTATTGTTATACTTCTTTTTAGTAAAATTCCGTATACTGAGTAGATTCTTTTATGCAAGCAACTTTTAAGAGCACTATAGTCTTGTTAAAAACGTAAATTATTTCTGTAATAGAATACCACATTAGGTAAGGAAAAAGTACTGGGGGGAATACTGAAATGCTGAGGGAGTATTTCAGGCACACCCAAATAAAAATACAGCCCAAATAACGTCTATAGAGATCGGTAGAGTTGGCATACCTGGAAAAAATTAGGAAATAAGACCTTTTTAAGAGGAAAGGGGGAAGAGAGAGAGTTCCTGGTGGGGCCCAGAAAAACTTGCTTTTGCGTTGCCGTGATTGCTCTGCCCAAGCTTTTCTTTTAGGATTTAGGCAGCTGTCACTGACTTTTGTTTGTGAAAACAGGTTGTCAGGTGACAGGAACCTTTTATGCTTGTGCCCCTCCTGAGTCCCAGACTCCTGGCATCCCGATTGAGCCAAGCATAAGGTCTGGTGAAGCCCTCGCCCTGTCAGGTAAGGTCCGTAACCCCTCGGGCTTTTCAGGGGAGTTTGACAAGAGACTCCCACTTCTGACTTGCCCCGGCATTGTCTCTCCTTTCTGATGAAAAGAAAAAAGAAACAAAAAAAAAGGAAAAAAGAAACCTCTTTAATGAATGAATTTGGTGTATGGGCTTAAGCCTCTGTTTTCCAGGGTACTTAAAGCGCTTGTAGCCCCAGCTCCAAGGGATGGAGGTGGTTAAAGTTGATGGAAGAGCTTTGCTGGCTCACGGTGTTAGTGCTGGGTGGCTTCGGTGAGCCACCAAATCAGTCCTTCCCAGGGGAGTTTGGAAATTTTGGGGTTGTCAGTGACTTTTAACTCAGTTTTTCATTTGGGAGGAGGAGCCCCCACAAAAGCTGCTCCGGCTGGTGCCATCTGGCTTTGCTCTGCTTCGTTATTCCCGGTGAAAAAAAGGCATTCGGGAAAGAAAAAGGAAGTTATTTCAGCCAGGTTTGCAGACATCTGGATACTGGGGGACTTTCTGAATGGCTCTGGGAAAAGGTGTGGGAATGTGCTTTTCTCAGAAGTAACGGATAAACCTGTAACGCGATGCTCGGCAGGTTTCTTGAGCTGGATTATTCTCCTGAATCAGGGTCTGTATGTATGTATATATGTGTGTGTGTTTGTGTATACATATAAACATATGTTATATACACACACACACTTATTTTGTTATATATATACACACATATTTGGTGCTGTGTGAGTTCTTAGGGGTCAGCCAAGTTGATGGAGCGGCCATTTGAAAGTAAGGCTGGGGATTTCAGGTACAGCCCTGCTGGAGCTGGAGCCAGCAGTCACTGCTTCTCTTCAGGCAGCTGAGTGCGAGTTTGCAGGGCCCCTGTGCAGAAGCCTCTTTTTATGCAAAATCTGGGGAGAAACACAGCTACTTCCTGATTAAATGTGAGGAAGTGTACTGAGCCGGTGGGTTTAATTGTGACGTGAACTTGGAAAATGTGACAAACGACAACTTTTTGTGTGCAGGCTTTTAAACAGAAATGTGAAGTTTGCGGGACGTTAGTTTCTACCAAATTCTCACATCAGTAGCCCTTATAATAAAATGAGAGCGCATTAATGCTACTGTGCCCCCAAAATTTTAGTATTTATATCCTTCAGCTGATTTTTGCTAATGTGAGCATGTCGTCTGGGTGGTGGTGACAACCAGGCTTAGAAATCTCATGCGAACTTTTCTCTTGGCCTTAGTACAGATCTGAAAAACAAACCATTTGTACTAATGTATCTAATGTATCACAGTGATTTTTTTTTTTTTTCTTTTGTCCTCCTTGTAGATTGTCGGCTCCACATCTGCTTATATTACCGTGAAATACTGGTAAAGGAGGTGACAACTTCTAGTCCTGAAGGTTGTAGGATATCGCATGGCCAAAGTTATGAGGTCAGCAGCCTGGAGCAAGTTATCTTTCCTTATCCAGAGGATAATGGCCAGAGGAAGAACATAGAAAAACTACTGAACCACCTGGAACGAGGAGTAATACTGTGGATGGCACCTGATGGCCTCTACGCTAAGAGACTTTGCCAAAGCAGGATCTACTGGGACGGGCCTCTGGCGCTCTGCAGTGATCGACCCAACAAGCTGGAGCGGGACCAAACATGCAAGCTCTTTGATACTCAGCAGTTTTTAGCAGGTAATTCTCACTATGGCTTTGATAGCGTTTCTGGAGATGTCACCCGTTCGGTCTCCACATCAGCTTTACGGGAGCGCACTTTTCTTGTTGCCTTAGGAGTTACAGTAAGAATTACCCCTTGCAACTTCTTCTGGGCAAGCACAGTCCAGGGGTAGTTGAGTCCTGAATAATCCTGTCAAATTCTGCTCTCCGTGCACGTTCGATGCCCCTGCACAAACCAGCAGGAGTGAACTGATGCTCGGCTGGTGACACCCCAAACCTCACATCTCTTTAAGAGGCGTAAGGAGGAGCCTAACAAAGTAGTCTTTCCACATAGTGGGTGACAGAGGAAAGTGGATCTTATTCTTGGATCTGCGGGTGTAAGTCCTGGGTAGGTCTGTGGTCTGCATTCGTGCTGCTCCCAACCTGACCCAGAGTGAGCCTGAGATCTTGCTCAGAGTACACAAATACCAGCATGAACTTCAGTAGAAAGCCTTCTTTTCAGTCTGTACCAGTGATTAAAAGATATCTGGGGGGTGAAAAGGATTTCACAAGCTCTGGAGTTTCCGGATTGCTCTAAGCAGGGAGGTGCATTAGCTCTCCAGAGCGATGTAGGAAGGTCTCATTTTGCACAGGGCACTTGGCAGCATCAGCACAGAGAGGGCAAGGGCACGTTTCAGGACAGTGCCTTCTCCTTCCAGCCCATGGAGGGAAGAGGCAGAGCTTCTACCCCGCTTCCCAGCACTTCTGAGCTGTTAGAGGGAGGAAAGCTGTCCACCCAGAGATACTGGTAGGAGCCAGTCATTGTTGCAGAGGACAACTTGGGCAACAGGAATATGTTGTCCCCTTCTTTGAGATGTGTGGCATTGCTACAGGTGAACTGAGTGCCTATGGTTTGGCGCGTTTTCCCATTAGAAGAGGGCATCAGCACTGGCTTGAGCGTCTTAGGAGAATAATGCCTTGCAAAATTAAAAAAAAACCCACCAGACCCAAACCAACACCTTTAACCTACTTTATATTCCAAGGCTGATGCACCATCCTAGCAAAATGGTCAAGAAAGAAATGCATTTAAAGAGAGAAATCTCATATGGATGTGAAAATTGACAGTTAGAAAGGGGAATTTGAGGTCAGAGTATTGGCTTGGGCTTCAATCACATGCTAATTTAGAGATGTATAATTCTGCCTCTGATGATCGTTTTGGAAATCCCTTTCCCTTTTCTCAGGTGGTTTTTCAGATGTACTCTGGGTTCTTCCAAACGGTCGACAGGACATCTCTTTTTAGACACCTAACCCCAAAGATAAGCTCAAGCAATAGTTATTTTTTCCCCCTCCTAAATTACTTATGCACCAATGCCTGTGCAAACCCAAGCATGCGGTTGAAGTCATAGTCTGCGGTGTGTGCAAAGTGAGTTTTTGCATGTGTTGATGCTCAGCTGGGTTTGTAAGTGACTTGCCAGGGGTGTATCACATCTGCACATTAATTGAGTGTACTGAAATCCCAGACTGCAGGCGAGCGTGGGGATTCCCTCCTTAGGAAACCAGGGCTTCCTTGGAAAGAGATGAGGGAGACCTCTACCAGGAGAGGAAATATTGAACAGCAGAGAAAGAGGCAGAAGCAGAACTACTGTGGACTGCAGCTATTAGGACCCTGTTGAGGAGCTGGACCCTGCAATGCAAACTGCGCCAGAGCATCGAGGCCTGTGTTGAGCAGCCTGTACTCTTGAGAAGGCTAAAATGGCAATAAATCAGAAACCAGGTGGATGGTCTGTGGGGAGTACTGCATAATAAATGTAATAAATTGGGCTGGGTGGAGAGTAGGAGGACAGAGGAAGAGAATTTGGGAGCATGAGGAAGCCAGAGGAAGGTTGGCTCAGCAGAAGGAGAGGCGGCTGGAGCCAGAGTAGCAGGAGGTGGGGAAGGTTTGGGGAGGCGCGTGGGGAGCACTGCGGCGCAGGCGGAGGCGCTTGGGCACAAAAAGGGAGACGGAGTGAGTGGAGGGTTTTGGAGAAGCGGGAGGCTGACCTCAAGCCCTGGTTATTCTGCTGGTGGGAAAGAAAGATCTTTCTTCTCCAGGTCCATGCCACGGACTGCTGTGTGGCGCTCCCACAGGTATTCAGGATTTGGAGAATTGCTGAGGCCAAGTAAAAGTAGGGGAAAGAGGAAGGTGGCAGAAGTTCCCCATTTGCAGTATGGGGTTGGACTGGCCTTGGGTGGGTTATCCTTCCCTGTCCTGTGGCAGCACAGAGGGAAGCACAGAGGGTCCTATGGAAAAATCTCTCTTCTCTTCTGGCATACCTCCAAAAAGTTCACAGCGCTTTTAGGGTTTTTGGGAGGAGACTCTGGGGAGAACTATGCTTTACTCTGCATTTTAAGTGAGTGGCCCATTGTTTTACCCTTACAACTGACCTTTCCAGCAAGAACAGTAGTCCCAAGCCAGGGTTGGGGACACTATTGTGGTAGCCGCTGAATTCACGCCTTGGTCTGAAAAGCTTGCGGTTAGAGTAGGAATGGCAAGGGTGTATTTTGGGAAAAGGTGCATTTGTCATGCCAAGTTTGAAGACTCTCCTGTCCCTGTGTAGCATGGGGTGCTTCATTATAAGACATTGGCTTTAATATTAATTTCAACTTTTTACGGGAAGCACGAACAGGGTTATAAACTAAAATGAAATCTTTACCAATCAACTATGTAGAAATACCGCGCATAACGCAGACTTTAATGAGGTTATTGTGTTAGATGGACTTCTCTCTCTTCTGGAAGGAAATGCAGTGTCTAAAACACAACATAGTGATTTTGGTCCGAGTGGAAGTCTCTTATAAAGGCATTTCCCATTATCTTTCATAGGGAACACTTTGTCTGTTGGAATAATTATATAATATGACCTTTTCCTTTTGTGCAAGGGTGTGGGTTAGTGAAGAGAGTGCAGGAGCACAGAGGACACAGGCTCTTTTGCTGGCTCGGTGCATGCCTTAAATAAGGTCCTTCACCTTCCCGTGTCTCTCCGTCCCCTACTAGGCACAGTGATGACAGCGACTTCATGACTGTGTCCTGCTGAGGCTGAATTTCGTGCCTGGCAGTGCTTTGAGTCTCTGGCTCTACTAAGCCATTGGTTTCAGTGCTGCTGTTGGGCATCTGCTTAAGTGGGTCCTGGCTACCACCGGTGTCTGCTCCAGGAGGGTCTGCTGTCCAGGCCCAGTAGAAATACTAATTGGAAGACATCCTGGATTGTGCATATGAAATAACTTGTGATGCAAGGCAAACAGAAAAAAATGCAGTGTTATAACGAGGTCCCCTTTTCCCCTTGGGAAAGTCTCCAAACTCAGTTTCTCTTCCTTACCTCTTGTCTGTTTCTGGACCTCTCTCATCCTCCCCTGGAGTTACTTCATCTTCTCCCACTGTGCTCCAGGGTCCTCCATTCAGAACTCAGCGGTCTGGAAGGTCTTTCTTACTGGTCTGGACTGGTCTTGGCTGGGATAGAGTTAATTTTCTTTGTAGCAGCCCATGTGGTGCTGTGTTTTGGATGTGCGATCAAAACAGTGCTGATAACACAGGGATGTTTTAGCTATTGCTGAACAGTGCTTTCAGAGCATCAAGGCTTTCCCCATTTCTCACTCTGCCCCTACAGCGAGTAGGCTGGGGTGGACAAGAGGTTGGGAGGGGACACAGCCGGGACAGCTGACCCAAGCTGACCAAAGGGATATTCCCTACTGTGTGACCTCGTAGTCAGCAGTAAAACTTGGCCGGGGGGAGCGGGGAATTTGCCAGAAGGTTGCTGTTACTTGGGGACTGACTGGACATCAGTCATCTGGTGGTGAGCGATTGCTTTTTGCATCACTTGTTTTTCTTTGTTTGGTTTCGTCTTTTTTTTTTTTTTTTCTTTTTTTTCCCCCTTTTTACCTGTTAAACTGGCTTTATCTTAACCCACAAATTTTCTCACTTTTGCCCTTCTGATTTTCTCCCCGATCCCGGTGGCGGGAGCGAGCGGCTGCATGGTGCTTACCTGCCTGCCGGGGTTAACCCACAACACGGCCCTTTCTCTCTTCCCAGAGCTGCAAGCCTTTGCTCACCATGGACGCCCGCTGCCGAGATACCAGGTCGCTCTGTGCTTTGGGGAGGAATTTCCAGATCCGCAGAGGCAGAGGAAACTAATTACAGCCCATGTAAGTAGGACTTCTGCCTTACTTAAAAGAAACATGTGCCTTGGAGGATATGAATCTGCCAGTCAGGCTTTTCTACCTCATGTAGTTTGTGAGGGAGGTAATAAATTCTTGAAAATTCAGCACCATCTAGACTGGGGGTTGAATCCCCAGATCTGCCAAGGACTGACTGGTGGCCATCAGTAGGGCAGAGCACCTGATTTTCCTCTCTGTACAGCATCAGTGATCTCTTTTGCAAATCTCTTCAAAACCTAAAGCTGAAAGGTACCCTGGAAGAGCTGGGCTGTGTTGTTTTTGCTGGCCTGGTTGTGCAGCTCCTTGGGTGGCCAGGCTGGTGCAGGATGTGGTACTTTCACAGCCGCTCCACCTGAAGGTGCTCCAGAATCCCAGCCTGCGTCTCAGGGACCTCAGCCCTTAATGGGATTCAGGGGCTGCCTGTGCAGCTTCGGGGTTAAGGTAGCTGGCAAGCTCATGGGCTGACTGACCACAGTTCACACACACTCAAAGCTAGTGTTTCGGGATGCTATCTGAGAGAGGGTGATGACGGAGACTGAGACCAGGTACTTTCTAAATTGGCTGTATTGGCCCATAAAACCACAAGAGAGGTGATAATGCACACGTTAGCGGCAGGGCTTAGCTTATTGCATCCCTGGGAAGAAAACTGGTCTCTCTTAATTTTTTGAAAGCCCCTTCGGTAGTAGCATGGGTCCCAAGTCAGACTTTTGTCATAAGCCGTGGCCTTCCCCCAGCTGCTCAGCTTTCATACTGCCACACTGCTGCTTAGCAAGTCTTTGGGATGGAAGGTGGGAAGCTCACAAATTTGTCCCAAGTTATCCATCCCTCCTTCCTAGCATCCCTTCTCCAGCCCCCTTCTCCATCTCTTGTTCTGTCAGCTTTTCTGTGAGCCTGTACCTCCTGCTCTTTCCAGAGCTTTGCTTCCTCCTTACCAGTTTCTCCTCAACTTCTTGTGCTGTCCTGGCTTGTGGGCTGACAAGGCTCCACCACGCCACCAAAAATCTATGCCTTGGGAGCTGACTGGCTCACCTTCCCTGCTGCCTTCCTGTGTCCCCCATAGTGGAATGGGAGGTGCTCAGATGCCTCTGAATGCTGATGAGAGCAAGGGAAGGGGGATCAGTGGGGCTGCTCCAAGGCAGCAATCTCTTCTGACTCTCTCCCTTCCCAGAGGTGGGACCCACAGGCAGTTCATTTTTCCTCCAAAATGGTGCCCGCGTCTTAAGGTGGAGGGGCTGGCTGACCAGCAGGAGAGGGTTGTGGAGAAGAGTTGTCCAACCTTGTCCGTCCCCTGGGAGTAAGGAGAGCTTCAAGTGTTTGTTCTCAGTGTGCATCTTAAATACTTGCAGTCAGAGCCCAAAGCCCTGAGGGGGAATGGTGGTTTCTGAAGAGAGAGAAGTGAAGGCAGTGTTAAATCATACGAATCCCTCTTGGTGGTTGAACAGATTCCTCATCAGGGCTTGAATGAACAGAAACAAGAGTAACTTTGGTGTTAGATTGAAGTCTAATTTCAAACACAGTCATTTGGTGACATGTCTCATGCTACCTGAGGGCTCTAGTATTTCAAGTCAAGTCCTCAAAGTACTTTAAAATGCAGACGAGACTTTCAGCGCTTCGCATGTGCATTTGAACGCTTCAAGTGGCCACGGACATGCCTGGCCTGTAGGCATCACTCAGACCCAAGGGCTGGCTAAGGGGCTGCAACTGCTTATACACCATTTGTGTCACTGGTACGTGCCCTTCTAAACAAAGGCTGTGGAGGTAAGGGGTTGTGCAGTTAGCAAGGCACTTGGCAGCAGAGCAGGCAAGGCCCAGCTTAAAACAGAGCTTAATGAGACCACTGAAATCGTTTTCCCATTCTGGTAAGCAGAACTGTTTTGTCCTGCCTTGTTTTTAACTTAAAACCACCGTAAATAACTAAGATGAGGACCATGAAATGTTGTCACATGTCTGATTAACATTTTGTCTGTTCTTAAGGTTGAACCAATGTTTGCCAGGCAGCTGTATTACTTTGCTCAACAAAACAGTGGACATCTTCTGAGAGGCTATGATTTGCCAGAACTTGTGACTAGTCCAGAGGATTATCACAGATCTATTCGCCATTCCTCTATTCAAGAATAAGATCCTCAG
>NW_009648358.1:671765-750729 GCF_000708025.1 Charadrius vociferus
ATGCAGAGTGGAAGAGCAGATCTGGGTCGCAATTTGGAGAGCCACATCGCAGCTGGATGTGTTCAGGGTTTCAATGATAGGAAAGTGAACTAGGACAACCATATTGTATGATACAAATGACGCGTCTTCAACATTTGGATGCTACATCTCACATAGGTTCCACTGTCGCTGAGAATAACTCAAAACTGACAAAATGATTGCTGTGTTTACGTTTGCTTAATGTTCTCCTTGGGTTTTGAGGACTGATGCTTACCGAAGACTTAAATCCAGAGTTTACATTGTTACATTTGCAGGGCTATTTATTTTGGATTACCGATCTCAGGGAAGGTACCTAAATTTGCAGTGTAGCTACTATAGGTGGGTAGCAAACATAGACGGTTTATTACGAATAGCTAATACATGTACGTGGTTATAAATTTAGATTCATAAGTGTGATGCCTATATTCTTGTATAGAATATTTCAGTGTATTTTTTAAAAACAATGCAATTCTTCAGAGACGTATTTTTTTAATGCCTGACTGACATTTGTCCTGCCAATGAATTTTGTTGCTGCCACTGTTGTTATTGGATTAGCCCCCATAATAGCAGTTTCTAAGGTGATGCATTTATGGTACTGTGTTAAGAAAAGTGACCATTCAGCTCATATTACCTGTGGATTTAGTGGATTAACCGCTAAAATTCTAGAGTCCCGAAGAGCAGGTTTAAAAATAAGTTACATTTTTCTTATAATTGAAAGCCACTATACTTTTTTTTATATATATATACACATGCATTAGAATTAAGTTGGCAGACCGTGAAAATAGCACATAAATGGTCCTGCTAGCCCTTTTTTGATGTCACATGTGTGAGCCAGGTTAAAATAACTACCACCTCTGACTTGTACAGAGCCAGCTCTGCTCTCCGTGTGCACTCGCAGCTTCCGTCCAGTGGTACTGAAACGAGTGCAAAGGGAGAGTTCAAGGAGAGCAGCATTTGGCCGCCCGTATTAAGAAGACAGTCAAGGAAATGCTTGTTTTAACATTTGTTTTCAAAAATCTTACAGAAGTAAAATTTGACGCAATTTGCAGCTTTTGAAGGTAGGGTGCCATTACAGAGAAGAGGTCTGTTGGGTATGCATGTCAGTGAAATTTCCCTCGCTGGCGAGCAGACCGTGTGATCTTACCAGCTTTAACTCCAGAACACGATCTCCCTATGCTTAACAGACGTCCTTTGCTTGAATTTCTAAAGGAGGAATTAAAAACGGTACTTGGTCTGGCAGCAGACTTGTGTTCTAGGGACTTTGAATTTATACATCTTAAAGATGCGTACTCTTTTGGGATATATTATCCCCCTTCTCCTCCACAGTGCCAAGCGGAATTACCAGATTATTTTTAGTTTTGTGTTCTTTGCTACTTGAAGTGTTTTTTGTGGCTTAAAGATTTTCATAGGGGAGACCTCTTTCTTAGACATTAAAAGCACTGCTCTAGGTGATTTTCAGAGCTTCTGCATACGCTTTTGGCCTGTGCATACATTTTACCGAAAGGGACTTTTGCGTCCAAACTCAACTGGTACAATACAAATATTTGATGTGTTTTTCACTTTTTTTTTAGTGGTGGTTGCTTCATATGCTCATTGCTTCAGCTCACACCTTAGAATAAAGTCCTTATTCCCTACCAACTGGATTCGTATGTGTTGTTTTCAGTAGCGGGGCGAATCTAGCACTCGCGGTTCTTCACTGTGAACCTGGGGCAGCACTGCTGGCTAAGTCTATGGGGAACTGTGTTCTAAGCCAAAAGTGCAGGGAAAGGTCAAGAGGTAAGGATTTTTTCTTGCGAAAATGTCTGCGATACCAGCTACAGTTAGCAGAAAAAGGGAAAACAGGGAGGTTGCCCTGTGGCTATTGGTTTCCCGGACCACGGACGATGCAGCAGAGCCCTGCAGCTGGGGAGCCTGTGCTGCCACGTACCCGAGGGCTCTTCCCCTGCCCCTCTGTGGCCTCCGGGGCTGGGGACCGGGCTGGAGCACCCCCTGCCCAGCCCAGCGCTCGGGGACTCTCTGACCCACCGCCTGCCGGGCTGGTGGCTGGAGCTGGAGGCTACCGGTGGCTATAGTTTCCAGAGTGCTTTCAAGTAAGAAAAGCTGGCAAAGGGTGAAAAGGAGGATGACAAGTGAACTAAAATAGTGAAGTTAAGAATAGGAGTGAATTTCACCGGGCAGCCCCCGTTTACTGGAAATCAGGGTCCCAAAGGGTGCTTGGGTGCAGTACTTCACAGGCAGAGCAAGGTGTGAAAAGTAGTTACATGCATTATCATTTTTGGCTTTGGAATGAGCTTTTAATGATTTTCCTTGAAGGAGCACGATTTGAAGTCAGTGGCTGTGAAGAGGGTGGGAGAAGAGCAGCATCTACGTTCTTGCTTAGTTTGAATGCTGAGATGCAGGTGAAATACTTATTTTAACCAAGGTTAAAAAAGGTTGAGATCTTTCTCTTGGAGGGATGGGGCAGGGGGGAAGAGTGGAAGGAAAATAAAGCTGTTCATTTGTACCATAAATTGTTTTGCATGTGAGGACATTAAAGCTGCATTTGACTTTTTGTGGCCATCTCTTACTGTTCAAAATAACTAATGGATACGTAAAGTGGAAAAAAAAGGCAAACAAGAAAAAACCCTGAAAACATTTTCTCCTTTTAGTATATTTTTTACAGTCACTACGTGAAAGCATTTGAAGTACTTCCTACTTCTGTTAACTTCTGTTTATAGTTTCTGAGGTCTACTTCCTTCCTGTTATGATTTCGGTGGCGTTACAAATGACATGTTTTACTCCCGTCAACACCGAAGGCATAGCTGGTGTTTTTTCAAATGATTTCAGTGTGAGATTTGTGTCAGTATTGGTTTCTCTGATTTTAATACGGCCACGCTTACAATTGTTTCTTGAAAGGGTTTCGTGCCAGAGCTCTGCAGCAGACCTACCTACATTCAAAATTTGGTTCTGCTAAGTGGTTTTGCCTACTGCTGTGAACTATATTAGCCTTAAAGGGATTGTAGGTTAACCAGAAACGAAGAGATATATTTTAAGCTGATATACAGTGTTAACAGGGTTTGTGGAAAAAACACAGGATTCACGTGAAAACCCCCGTGGCCTTTTAGACGGGCATATGTATGCTGTTTACATCAGCGTTTGTCAGCAGCGTGGAGGTGGGGAAACACCACCTTCGGCAGAGAGCTTTCAGGAAAAAGTAAAGCATTTTCTCTTACACGCTTTCAGATCATTGTCTGTGTATACATGCAGAAAGGCAGAGGGGGGGGAGAGAGAGAAAGAGGCGTTACCAAAAAAAAAAAAAAAAGGCTGAGTAGTTTGAAACAATCATAATATCTCCTTTTGCAGGCAGAACTATATGTCAAATTTAGCTGAACTCGGACGGCAAGATTTTAAAGATTGCCAGGGTGTTTTTTATCTGCACTCTGATCTGGCTAGTAGGAGGCTAAGAGTTATTTATTTGAGATCAAGGGCTTGCGAGTTTGGTCGTCTCTGAAGAGAATTCAGCAGGTCCCTGTGAGTTGGAGCAGTTGGGAGGTAGCTGGTGCGCAGCTCATTCAAGCGCTTAGTTTTTGAGCATGTAGTCAGGTGAGCGCGTCCTCTTTGCATGCCAGTGGGGTGGTTACGTCCGCTGCACCCCACAACCAGCTCCACTGCTGGGCTACAGCCACCCACTGCCCGAATGCCTGCAAAATGCTCGGTGCCTTGACTGCACTGAAGTGATGGTCAAGGAGGAGCTAACTTGGGTGTCTCAAAACAACGCCCCTTCAACTGTAGCCATGACATAACTGATGAACGCGCTGATCGGATGGGTTGCCGTTGCCCTTTTGGCAACTGGCAAGAGGGTAAGGCAATCTACCTGTTCTCAAGTGGAAAATGAAAAACAGGCCAGACGCCTTGGTTCTGGGCTTGGATTTGTTTTTCCACTTTGCGCTGGCAAAGTCTGACCCGAAAGCTGACGTCTGAGTGGCTCTGCAGAGGGTGTAGTTTCACAAAAAAGGCAATAGTCAGGAAAGGGTCGAGTTCATATTTTCAACTCTTAGATAGGAGTAGCTTCATGCCCTGGGAAACAATGGAGATGAAACACAGGACTTCATGTTGTAAATGCATTTTTATTGTTTCCGCAGTGCTGGCTGCAGCACGGCTGCCTCGCACATCTCTGCCGGCCAGCTGGCAGATTCCTGCCACCCCAGTGACAGTGCTGCCGACTGGGGCCAGACACGGGACTGTGTGCTGGGCACTTTTCCGAAATCCGTCTCCCAGGCTTTGGCTATCATTTCCTGCTCCCTTCAGAAGACAGGTCATGAATTATGCACAAATTCTGCCTCTCAAGCTAAGAGAACAGAAAGATTTAGGTGACTTCTTTTCACAAACCGCAGGTAACGTGTGTCCTCCGTATTCCTGGGAAGTGGTTTCATCTTTGAGCCTTGGGCTTGCTCTGTTTTGGTTTCAAGGCTGGCTTCTGCATTCTTGCTCTAGAAATGTCTGAAATCCAAAAACTTGTGGATTCTGGTTGGCCTAGCTGCTCGACCCAGCTTTCAATCCCTTTCCTGGGCAGGCAGAAATGATGTCCATGTAGTATCAATGAAACAACCTACCAGAGGAAGTTCTGTGAATATCCACGTTTGTGCAGATACTTGCACCTTAGTAGTTGAAATATGCTTGCCAAGCTCTCTCAGCTGTATCAGTACTAGTGTGATGATGTGTGCATCACCATGTGCATGAAATACATTTCATCGCATCCTCACCATGTTGTCCACCTTGCTCTTTCTCACTTCCTTCACGAAGAGCAGGTGTTTAAATCTGGATGAGGCAGCTAGAGGAATGCCCTGATTTTTTCAGGTCTGCAAGATGCAGAATCTCTTTCCGAGCTGGGGATGGCCAACACAGCACAGGCAGAGGTCAGACACTTTCAGGGTCAAGCACTTCTGCTCTTTGTCTCCAAAATGCCTTAACCCGTCTCTGTCCATGGGTAAGTCCTACTCATATATCAGGGGACAGTTTATCTAATGCAGTCTGATGCCCTCTCCTCCTGGTCTAATATAGGTACCAGCATTGGTACACGGCCATGAAGAAATTTTCTTCTTTACTGGTGGTTGCAGCTGTCTAGTAATGTGCATTGCTAAATACCTTGCTGTGGGTCTAGCTAACATGTTTGGCTCTCTCTTGGGTCCTCTTTCAGTCTTCCTCTTCATTGACAGCAAGATCTAAAGGCAGGCAGTGCTGCCTACCATTTGCACAGTGCCAAGCATGATGGGGCACCACCTTTGAATGTAAGCCTCTGGGCAACACCACAGTTCCTATAATTGTGAGTAGGATGTTCTTGGGTCTTGCCAGTTGGGATTCTCACCCTAGAAACCATAAAATGCTCAGCAGAATATAATCATGGCAATCATTATGCTAGGCTTTCCCGTAGGAAGCCGGTGTGCAGCTTATTTCAGCCCCAGCCACCACATTCAAATTACTTTTTCTCATGGAGGTGATTGAATCAACTGTTTCTCACGCTCCTGTTAGTCATTCATAATTCTCTCCTAAAAGTGAAGGCTGAGCATTTCCAGTTTCTAGCACAGAGCATCTAGCTTCAGATCAAATTTCTTTTAGAGCTGGATGCCCTACCGTTTTCCTTTCAAACTGCTCCTAGGTTTCATGATTTTTATATCCTCAGAAACCAAAGTTATGGGTCAGGTCTAGTTACATCTCCAATAACTCATTTTCATTTCCTCTTTTCACACATGATCAAGAGGTTTAGCCTTCTTCATGACTGTCCCCTCCCACAGAAAAAACCCATGCGAGGAGTAGTGAGAGAGAAAGACTTTAAAAACAGGGTGAGTGACCTCATCATGTATCTACTGTAGAGACGTCAGTCTCCAAGAAATAGGAAAGGTCAGAGCTGTTTAGAGCAAGGGGTTTTTCACAACTCAGCTGAAAAACCCAGGCCAGGGCTGAAGAATTCATACTATCCTCATCACTTATCTCATCTTTCCCCCAAGTATTTGGAGAGCCTCCATCCAGAGGAGTTGCTGCTGTGTGATTTTTAACATAGGTTGCCATCCCGAAGCACTGGTCACAGTAACTTTTGCCAGGCTTGGACTTTCCAAACAAAAGCGGTGAAACAAATGACAGACATTTGCATAGGAATAGTGCAAAAACTTTTTTTCCTTTTAAACGAAACTATTTTTTTCTGCCAGAGCTTCTTCCACCCCCAACATAACCAAATCCTGGAAGTTTTCATTGCACCACCTTAACAATTTTATTATGTGGACTAATTTGTCCAGATGGTCGCTGGGCTTGGTGCAGGGGATGGGAGAGGGGTGGACAAGCCTTCTCTGTGGTGGGGTGGCAGGAAGGTGGGGGAGCTGGGACCTGTGTCCCAAGCGCTGTGGGATGGGGAGAGGATCTGCCTGGCATCCCTGGGCGCGGATGCAGGTCACCTGTACCCATACACAGGGCGGCACCAGCCCAAAGGGTGACTCTGAAGTCTCACTTTCCTTTAAAACCGTCTCTCTACAAATAAAATGGCTTAGCTACAATCCCCACACAGATACAGGCACCATTTAAATATAGCAAGCATTGATGTCTATCTGTAAATTACAAGGAAATGAATAAATCGAGGCGACATAAACCGCAAAAAGGAAGTTTGAAATCAGCCCGGAGCTGTGATAGGTCGGCTCCTGCTGAGGGACCCCCCCGAACCTTCACCATCCACTGCGGCGGTGACACAGCTACCGAACCCGACCCACCCGTCCCAGCTCCCCGGCACGCATACCCATGTGCCGCTGCTCGCCCTGGGATCTGGCCCATGTCTGGCAGTCTAGACCTGTGCGGTGGGGGCACCTGTGCCCACGCAAAAGCCGAAGGCGCCCTGGGAGCCCGGCATCCCTGCTGCAGGGAGGGGACGGCGCGGCGTTTTCTGGAAACCAATGAGCTCATTTCTGGGAGGCGGTGGTGGTGGGTGCTTCAACGCGCAGGGGGGTGCGAAGAGGATTAATGCAGGAAGTTGCGGGGAAAGGTTTTTCTTTCTTTTTTTTTTCTCTCTTTTTTTTTTTTTTTTCCCATTTGAAGCACATTTTCTATGCTGCTTACCATCCCGCAGCCTGCTAGGTGCAGATATTTGGCAAGGTTATGTGGCTCAGATTCATGTATTATTATGAAGGCTGATTTATTTTTTTTTCTTTGCAAAGTTTATATTAAAGCCAGAATCATTAAGTAAAACAGGAATGTTATGCTTGCATACAGCACGTGTGTGTGCGCAGCTAGCAAGCCCCCCTCAACCCTCTAAAATGACATCTTACACATTGGGCCAGGTTCATTCCCGTGTGAGCGAGGGAAAGGGTGCTAGTGATGCCCTAGAAGTTTTATGAAAATACTGGGCTGGGGAGAGGAGAGAAAGGAAGATCAAGTGAGCACGTGCGAATGGGCACCTGCTGCAGGCTCTCGACGTGTATTAGGCGCTTAATTTTTCAGACACCACCTGTGGAGGAGTGTCCATTGCCACTTTGTGCTTTATTAAACACCGGAGACTGCACTGCAGGACACGGGCAGCTAATTGTGGTACTCCAAAACTCTGTTTCTCCTGTAAGGTCTTCTGGAAAACAAATCGCACACTCCAAGGGCCCCAGTAAACCCGTTTCTCCTCCTTCTGCATGCTTGGTGCTCACAGGATGATGACTGTAGCTCTGGTACCGACAGCCCCTTCCTCTGGCCACCAGCTTGGAGAGGCGGGCTTGACTTCTGGCAGGGGAAGGTAAGTGTTCATGTGCAGCCTCTCCTTCCAGCCTCTCCGGCACATCCCTGCGGATGGACTGGTGCTGAAATTAGTCTGGCAGGATGCAAGGATTCTCAGCATTGCTCTTTACCATACCAGCCAAATTGCATCTTCCCATGGAAAAACTCTCCATCTTCAGATCGATGAGGCAGAGCAGGGTGGCTGCAGGCACGGACACAGTGGATGCAAGGAGAGAGTGTGGAAGAGGACAACTGGTTGAGGACAGTTCAGTTGCCACATTAGCTGGGGATCACTAGGGCCATTTACGATGTGCTGATAAGTTGAATTAGCCTTGCCTTTCACAAGGGAAGGGACAAGCAGGCCTGGAGTGGAGAAGTGGGTTTTGGCCAGGAGGAGAAGTCAGCTATTTCTCAGAATTAAGGCGGCACATGCAAATGTGGGAAGCAGAGAAGGCATGAAAAAACCCCAATAATCAATGCATAAAGACAGCTCTCCCCACCACCTTCCCCCCACCAAAAAAAGGAAGAGAGAAGCTAAAACTGGTTGGAAAAACAGGAGGACAGGTATGAGCTGCTGCTTGTGGCTGCACAGGGAAAGTCGGTTATGGGGGAAGGCGGAATGGGAGCCACGATGGGGTCAGGAAGAGGTCTGCGAGGAGTGAGGGAGGGACACCATAAGGGAGCGGGCCAGGAGCAAGCCTGGAGACCACCCCAGGGGAGGATGGAGGAGGGGACAGAGAGCGAAACTGCTCCCCAAGGGGCAGTAGTGGCCTTGGCCATGGGGGAAAGCAGCAGTGGGGCTGCTAAGTGGAGGTGTAAGTGGAGGGTGAGGGGAGAGTTTGAGGAATGTGGTGCCATTGGTCATGCTTGGAACAGGGGAGGAAGCTTGAGGAAGAAGTTGGAGGGAGGGAAGAGGCGGAAGGGATGTTGCAGCCACTAGTGCTCTGGCAAGCAGAAGGAAGAGAGGCCAGAGAAGAGGAAGGGGATGGAGGATGGTGATGGTCAAAAATAAGGAGCTGTTTGTGTTTAGAGGAGTCAGTGCTGTGTGGCTAGGTCTAGAGGAGCTGGAGGAGAGGGCTACTGGAGGGCCTTGCCAGGAGGCTTTCAGCCACAGGGGGAGAATGGGAAAAGTGGATCTTAAACTGGGATAGAGCTAACCAGAATGGACCCAGTGCTAGAGAGAGAGAGAAAATGAGGAGACTCAAAGCTGTTGGAGAGGTGCTGAAGGAACTTAGCTGTGCAGAGGGGCAAGAGGAGGCTGAAAACAGCAGCAAAGCCATGGCCAGCGATACAGCCGAGGTCATGGCAAGGCCAGGCAAAGAGACAAGAAGATGATGCTGAAGGAGAGAAGAAGGTGGCCATAGAGAAGGAACTGAGAGCCCAGAGATCAGATAAGGAGCAGTGCATAGCCTGAAGAACTTTTTTAAGAGGAGTGAAAGTTAACAAGTGGTCCTGATGTGGTGAAGCCTTAGTGAAAGTGTGATGTTGAATAATTCCTCAGTTCCTCAACAAAGTCAAGCGAAGTTTCCTTGGCTTCAGGTAAGCATCTCCCCACAGCCACCCACATGCTCCTGCTCTTGCCTGGCTCTCCCCAGCTTCATGTTTGGAAGGAGAAGGCAAAGGGTATTTTGGAACAAAGACAGCAATTCCTGCTCAGTCCACCAGGGAATCTTGTCAAGACTGCAAAGGATTTAATGGGTCAAGATGGCTGTTTTTCAAGTAGTGAATAGTTTGATTAAATCATTAATTTTATTACCACTGATGCAGAGATACCAGCTGCCATTGTTAGTCAACACAGAATCACAGAATGGTAGTGGTTGGAAGGGACCTTGGAGATCATCTACTCCAACCCCCCTGCCAAAGATGGTTCACCTACAGCAGATTGGACAGGAACACATCCAGGTGGGTTGAGAATATCTCCAGAGAAGGAGAACTCCACAACCTCTCTGGGCAGCCTGTTCCAGTGCTCTGTCACCCTCAAAGTAAAGTGGTTTTTCCCTCAGGTTCAGATGGAATTTCCTACATTCCAGTTTGTGCCCATTGCCCCTTGTCCTGTCGCTGAGCACCACTGAATAGAATTTGGCCCCATCCTCTTGGCACCCGCCCTTTAGATATTTATAAGCGTTGATGAGATTCCTCTCAGTCTTCTCTTCTCCAGACTAAACACACCCGAGTCTCTCAGCCTTTCCACTTCTTCTTTTTTGGGAAGTGCCAGCCCCTTGGACTGGCAATGCCATGACCGTGTTCCCAGCATAAGGCATTGCTGTGAGCTGCATGGGTACCAGGAAACGTGTGCGCCCAGCATGCACGGGATTGCTTTAACCAGCTGGTTCAGCAGAGACCATCCTTTCCTTTCCATGAGCAGGCAGCAAACGCCGTACACGGAGTGTATCCGTCTCCCCCTGAGCCCCTCGCAGCCACCCTGCGGGCTGGGCTGGGAGAACCACCGTTCCTCTCCTCCGTCCCAAGGGCAGAGGGCAGAGGCCAAAAGCATCAGGCAAGGGGCATCAATACGATTCTTGAGAAGGATTCACACTGATGGCAGTATCTGTAAAATCTCTCCAAGCTTACAGCTCCTCTATTTTGGGTCTTGTACAAACATGGGGCAAGGTTCTCTACTTGGCAAGCAGGAAGGTTACCCTGCCCTCAGCGTGTGCAGGAAAACACTTGGCAAGATTTGCCAAGAGGCAGATAAATGTCTACGGTAGGTCCAGAGTAAACCCATGATTAAAGGCTATCCAAAGGCATCCTTCCACCCCTGAAATAGTCCTGTGTTTATTTGTGAGAACTTATTTAGAACTGCTTTTAAACACATTGGAAGCGGATGAGTTTTAAGATAGCTACACAAAGCAAACGTGCCATTTATCACTTCTTATGCTGATGATTAAAGCAAAGGTTTTCTTTTCTCTCTAAGGAATATTGTGAGCTGCGTTCAGTTGTGTTAATGACAGCAGCAACAACAACAGCAATAAGTATTCTTTTAGTGGAAACTGAGGTGTTGGTGAAACGCTTATAGTCTGAGAAGCTGGAGCGGTGCAGGACTTGGGGGGGATGAGGGGCTCAAAATCCCAATTCCACTGACTTTGTGGGCTGGGATTTCACCCCAGACGGTAAAGTCTGAGTTTTTAAAATACGGAGATGACTTCAGTTATTTGGGAGTGGGTCTGTGATGTTACCTATCTGCTGAGGACATCCCATGAATCTCATGGCCGCCTGTGTTTTGATGGGCAATTCGGAACCGAAGTGAGTGATGCGGTGGAAATAATTATCTCACTGTCTGATTTAGTCACTCCGGCAAGGTGTTTGCAGAACGTAGCTGCTTTGTATAGGATAACAAAAAAGCAATGGGCTGGCTAATTCAATTAAAAGCGAATAGCTACCGTCTAGGTACTGACAGCATGTGGGAGGAAGTGGTGTTGTTTCCACTGTGACTGGCAGTGAGCGACTAGCAAAAACAAGGTGGTTTGAGGAAAGCTTGCGTGTTAATGGCATTTCCCTGTTCTGTTTGTCAAGCAAAGGTGGGAATATAGAGTCAGAATTTACTTGAATTGGTTCTTTTACAAGAAAAGATGAGGGGCCTCCATGGGAGCGATGCTGAACTGCCGGGGTGTACAGGCAGCACCCTGAGCTTGCCTGCAAAGTGCTCGCGTGTGCGGCAGGTACTCAAACAAAGTCTCTGTGGGTGAAACAGAAAAAAAAAAGTCTCTGTGCACAGGGTAGGCTGGAGACGGTAGTTTGTCTGCCGGGAGTGCTGAGTTGCTCTCGTTCTCTTTCTCTGTGCCGCAGTAGGGCTCCCACTGCCTGCTGCCAGCTGCTGTCTGGTACCCAGAAAAAGGCTGCCCGTGGCATGGCTGATTCACTTCAGCCTTGTGGCAGTTGTAGGGCCCACGTTGCAGCCACGGGCTCAGCAGTCTGGCTGTGGCGTCGGGCTGGAGTGTTTCCAGAAGTGAATCAGACTCTCTGCCTGATGGCCGTATGGGATGTGATAACCCAACAGTATGTAATAGCATCTTCCTCTGTCTCTCCCTGGGCGTGGGTTCATCTTTCCCTCATTATTAAGCTAAAAAGGCCACCTATAATGGTGTTTGGTGCTCCGCTGGGCAGCCCATAGGATGTTAATCCCCTTCTGACCACATCAGATGATGTTGCATAAGGAGAAAACATTTCTTTAGTAAAACTCACTTTAAAAGAAAATTGCTTATAAATAATTAATTCCAGCCTTTCCATGGCTAAATCTTTCATTCAGCATCTTGGGAGAGAGAGAGGAAACTGAGGCGCAGCCCAGACAGGGGCAATTCCCAGGCGGGAGGGTGGCAGTGAGCACTACTGGCAGCCCTTGCCCATCACGGAGGGTGTTTCATATTCCCGGTGTGCCCCCCCTGTACTGAGTGGCTGGGTCCCTCCTTCACAAGCAGGAGACAGCCCGATGGGTACCTTCGGTTTGGCAGGAACATGGTCTGATGATGCACAGGGTTACATGAGAGGATACAGCGATGGAGGGAAGCATGATGTGCATGAGAGGGAGCACCAGACAGCAGCCTGAAGACTGAGCCCTCCCGCACCGCTTACCTGTGGCAGCGAGGGGTTCTGCAGATGGTGGTTTGCAAACCTCCCCCTGCCCTGCTTTTACAAGGGAGGCCCCCGTGGAAGCAGCACACAGGGGTGGTCAGGGCTGTAGCTGCCTCCGCTACACCTCTGCAGAGAGCTGAGTATGTGTGTGCGGAGGAGTGGGGGGGACGACAGGAGCTTCTCGGCGCCAAAGTTTGGCCTGTGTTTGATGGGGCCCCAGCTGACAAGTACACGATGCCTCCCGCACAGGAGCAGGGATTCTTCTGCAGCTCTGCAGTCCTACTTACGGCTCTTATCCTAGTTTGAAAACTACCGTCCCTGACTGGTACCAAACTCCTCGCTGTAGGTCAGGCTCAGCCTCCTAAGAGGTCTCATTTCTCCTCAAATGCATAACATCAAAAATAAAATGAATATGTAGATTCTTCCCCTCCCACCCCAGCTAATGTATTTTGGCAATTTAAACAGAGGGGACATGCTTCGGATTTACCTCTGTCATTTCAAAGGTGACTACAGTGACATAAATCTGGAAAGCTCAGGCTTTAACAGGCATTACCTCTGACCTCCCCTCTGCCCATCCTGATATTCCAATGTTGGTTTTGGTGATTTTTGTGTGTGTGTCTTGGTTCAAATTAGACTACAAACTCTTTGGCACAGTGCGTTTGCATTTCTTTATCACTAAACACCACGAACCAACAGGCCAAGCTGGGGGCTATGTACGGTACCACGCTACAAGGACTATCCGCGCTGGGAGAAGGCATCTGGATGTATATAACAGATGCAGTCAAGAACTAGCATTGCTATAGCATGATCTGCTGGAAATTACCAGTCATCAGTCACACACTTGCTGGCATACCGTAGAGCACAGCCCTCCTGGGCTTGCTGGGTGTCTTGGAAGGCAGAGCCCACAAGTGTGTCCTGCGACAGCCTCTGCCACCAGCTGCAGGGGCATCCCCAGGAAAACCGTGAGAGGAGAGGCAGAGAGTCTCCTGTGCAATCAGAGATACCTTAATACCACTGAAATGAGTGTCCAAATCCCTTGAGGTGGCTTCACACTAAAAAAATATCATAACCCAACAATGTGCCCAAAGTAAAGTTAGCAAGAGCGTGGCCGTGCGATGCACATGGGCGTACTGCACAGCTCCAGCTGCTCCAGGGCTTTTCAGTCCTGTGCTCTCAAACTGTGTCCACAGCTGATGGTATCGGGCATTTTGGTTGTCTGAAATGGTTTTCCTTCCCACCCCTGGGAAGGGCAGCTCCTGCCACTCAGAAACAGGGCTTGCATGAGCTGGGCACCGCTGGGGAGGGACCAACATGCTTCACCTCCACGTGAAACCCTTGTAGCCGTTTTGAACCAGAGGTACAGAGAGAGCAGCTACTTGACCACATTTACTTACGTTAAAACGCAGTTCCTTTTGTTCTGTGGTTGGCATCAGGAACTTCACACCAGTGATTTTTTTCAAAAAAGTTGTCATTTGCTCTTGCCCAGTTTGAATGGGGCTACCTCCCGCTCTCCTCTCCCTCCACCCCCACTGTTTTTTTATTCTTACTTACTGTTTCTGCCTCCTTGTAATTCAGCACTACTGGCTGAGGAGGGACGGAGCTCGGGCAGGGAGGCAGGCAAGGTGGCTTGCTGGCATCCGTTTTTTTGCAGCAGTTGCATTGTCACTGCCTGCACTGGTTTGGCTTTGGGTCGCCTCTCACACAGACAGGAAAACAAACTCCCCGGCATTTGCATGGCCCTACACCATGTTATACCCCTCTCTGGCCCTGTGGGATGTAGAAAGCCCTTGTCCTAGGTGATGGGAACATCCCCAGTCCCATGATCCCCAGCACCTCACAGCTCTGTGGTCCGAGCCATGCTCGTAGCAACAGCATCATTCTTGGGAATTGAGCGGCATCCCTCGTGGGAGAGTGTTTTTGTTTTTTTCTTTCTTGTTTTGTTGATTGGTGTTTGTTTTTTTCCACTGCCGTCACAGGTCTGTCTGCTTTGCCTCTGCCTGTCAATAAGTTGGGGCTGCTGGACAATAAGAATTCTGTTTTGCAGAAACAGCAGTGAGTTTTGTGACATTTGGGGTTTGGGCTTTTGTTTTTGTTTTTGGTTTTTTTTTAATTCAGTGAGGGATGGGGGCAAGGCAAAATTTCATTACAATTTTTCCTGGGGTAAAAAACCTCCAACAAACAAGGAAAAATAAAATAAATGAAGAAAATAAAATCAAAGAGCAGCCACTCAAAAGCTTGGACAGTACTCCACACCAGTAGGGAAGCTGGAAATCAGGAGGCGGGTGCTGGCTCAGCCTGGTTTCCCCAGTCACCTGCCCGCTTTTGGTGTGGGCACCCGCGTTGCACATCAGTGCAGGCGGCTCAGCAGAGGCATTGGGATGCTCGGGCACCTCTGTGCCTGGAGGAAGGCTGCCTGTGGCCAAGGCTGAGCCAGAGGGGTTTGAAGTCGATGGACGAGAGGCTCAGCGGTGGGGAAGGACACCCCTTCACCCCTGCCAAGAGCATCAACTTTGAGGCTCAGACCTGCTGGCAGCATCCCTGCTGTCTGGGACTGTGTGCTGTGGGTGCCCGGAGGGAAGCCCAGCCGGGGGGGGGACACCTGAGGTTGGTCCTGCGTGATTCAGTGGGAGCGTGGTTTCGGATGCTCGGGTGCTGAGGCAGGGGCTGGGAAAGGGAAAACCATGCCTCACAAGCCGGTGGCTCCTGGCAGCCCTGCAGCAGGCGAGCGTGGCAGCGCAGCGGGGCTGAGCCGGCTCAGGGCTTGTGTGTGCGCATCACCCGGCTTCTTCTAAAAACAGAAGACTTACTCAGAAGCAGAATCGAGGTGCCACTCGCCTTTACTCCAGCTCTTTTATATATAGTCCCCATTTCTCCTGATTTTACTTCAGCAGTCACTATATGAATCGCAGCTCAGAAGTGGTGGGGAGGGGGAGGGGACCGGGGATAACTGAGCGCTGGTGGCCAAGCTGGAGCTGCTGGTTTGCTGCTGGATGTGTGTGTGGGGGTGTCCCTCTACAGGGGCCGTGCCAGAGAGCAGCCTTCATCCACCAGACGGTTGTTGGTGGGTGTGTGGTGCTAGTGTTACCTTAAATGAAAACTGTGTCTCTTTTTCCCCAGGGATAGACTATTAGCATTTTCATTAGTGTTTTCCTTCTTGTTGTTTTTCTTCTTTTGCCTTTTTCTTTTTCTTTTTTTTTAAGCAGCATAGCCAAGCTGCAAATCCCTGCAACGTAGGACGACGCAGAGCTTTTGTGACCTGCACAAGGGAGGTGCCCAACGCCACCTCCAAGAAGCACGTTAGCTCAAACCCCACACTGAAAGGGAAGGAAAGAGAGCAATGGTAGTTTGACCTTACCTTCAGACACCTTGAGGTTGGAGGCGGCAATAGGCTGCTTTCAGTTTGTCTACAACTCAGAAGATCCCCAGACCCATCAACTAAATGTCTCAAGGGACTGCGGCGTTCCTGTTGTTACCCTTTCCCCAGCACGCTTCATGATGATGTAAGTTGGAGCTGCATTTACTTCAAGGATTCCCAAACCGATGAATCAAGGCCTCTGTTTATGACAGCAATTCAAAATGCATATAAATAGGAGGCCAGTTTCTTTCTCTTTTGGCATTTTTACAGAGCTATGCCAATGTAAACAGAGATTTAAAACAGCCAGAAGAGAGATCGCTGGAGCAGCCTGAAGTATTTTCCTAGAAAATAATTCCCATAAGCAGGAGTCTTTGGCCCACATTGTTATACGCAGAGATAAACAGGAACAGCTCTTTTTCGACACTGAGGCTGCCCTACTCAGAGTTAGGGAATTTAAAAGTGAGGAACATCTTTCCATATCGGTCACTTTAAAGAATCGACCTGATTTTTCTTTTTCTAGTGGTACGGTGTAACTTCTGAAAAAAGCAGCACCCACCTCTCTGTCTGAAGGTTGCTACTTTGATTAATAAAAGCAGGGCATGATCAGCACGCACACATGCAAACACACACACACACACACAAATCAGGTCATCTTCATGTTGGAGTCAAAATCAAAATAGACCCCAAAAAACTCAAACCAACACAAACCCTCAAAAAACTCAGAGGTTTGATTTCATCTTCAGTGAAGGTGAACTTGAGACTGTCAAACAAGAACTTTCAGGCATTTGGGTGCTCTGTTTTTATTAATGCTCTCCTCTGCTTTACTGTCTAGACAGCAAACCTAAATGAGGTTACCTGGTGCAGTAGCATCTAATAAGGGACATTTATTGTCCTCAGAAGCTTCCTGTCTAAATCAATGGGGCAAGTGGCAGGAGAATAGAAGCATTCCTAACTAGATCCCTCCTCCACTGCCACCTTTGAAAAAATGCTAAAAAAGAGAAGGTTGATAACAAAAAGACCAAGGTTTTTATAATTAAAAAAAAAAAAAACAAACCAAAAAATGACTCAACACACGGACAGACTTCTTTGAATGGAGTCATGTGCCTATAACTGCTGGAAATTGCATCAGGGGGCACTGGACCTGCATCTTCCCTGGGTACTCAGGGCAGATGTCACCAGCCCTCCAGGTGCCCAGCCCCAGGTAGCCCCAGTGGGAAGGCCCCATAACTCCTCCTCGTGAGCTCACAGCCTCCAACATCGCCCTTGCTTGGGTAGCGCTGTCCTAGTTGGCAGTGAAGGGACCATTTCCAGGAACTGGTCCTGCTGCTGCTCCCTACTTCTCCATGCTCATGGGCAGCTGAGAAAGGATGGATCAGGCACACACGTAGCTGCAGGTAGGGCTGGTGGGATGCTTTTCAAGCCCTGCTTTGACAGTCGAGGTCTCAGCACAGCATACAGAGAGGCAGGGTTGGTGGGGGGCTTGTGAGGCCACTTTACAACCTGGGTCTTTCACATGGGCTATGAGGTGCTGGTTGGACCAATGGTGGGATGGCGCCTAGCAGCTGTGTGGTGGCAGTGAGAGGAAGGTGTAGGCTCAGGGTTGCCTCTGAAGTTGCTTTTGAACTGACCAAGCACTGTGCTAATGATCACAGGGGAAAACCAGCAGCTAAGCTGTGAATTAAAGCAAGTTCCCTTGCATCCTTTCAGTGCCATAAGAGGGAAGTTTCTCCACCACGCCTTAGAATCATAGAATCGTTTATGTTTAAAGGGACCTTTAAGATCATGAAGTCCAACTGTTAACCTAGCACTGCCAAGTCCACCACTAAACCACGTCCCTAAGTGTCACATCTACATGTCTTTTAAATACCCCCAGGGATGGTGACTCAGCTACTTCCCTGAGAAGCCTGTTCCAGTGCTTGATAATCCTTTCAGTGAAGAAATTTGTCCTAATATCCATCCTAAACCTCTCCTGGCAAAACTTGAGGCCATTTCCTCTTGTCCAATGGCTTGTCACTTGGGTGAAGAGGTCAGCCCCCACCTCTCTACAACCTCCTTTCAGGTAGTTGTAGAGAGCGATAAGGTCTCTCAGTCTCCTTTTCTCCAGGCTAAACAACCCTGGTTCCCTCAGCAGCTCCTCAATAAGACTTGTTCTCCAGACCCCTCACCCGCTTCGTTGCCCTTCTCTGGACACACTCCAGAACCTCAATGTCTTTCTTGTAGTGAGAGGCCCAAAACTGAACACAGTATTCAAGGTGCAGCCTCACCAGTGCCAAGTAGAGTGGGACAATCACTTCCTTAGTGCCACAGGCCATGCTATTTCTGATACAAGCCAGGATGCTGTTGGCCTTCTTGCCCACCTGGGCACACTTCTGGCTCATATTCAGTTGCCTATTGACCAGCACCCCCAGGTCCTTTTCCGCTGGGCAGCTTTCCAGCCACTCTTCCCCAAGCCTGTAGTGCTGCATAAGGCTGTTGTGACCCAAGTGCAGGACCCAGCACTTGGCCTTGTTGAACCTCACACAGTTGGCCACTGCCTGTCAATCCAGCCTGGCCACATCCCTCTGTAGTCCCTTCCTATCCTTAAGTACATCAACACTCCTGCCCAACTTGGTGTCATCTGCAAACTTACTGAGGGTGCAGTCGATCCCCTCATCCAGGTTGTTGATAAAGATATTAAACAGAACGGGCCCCAATACTGAGCCCTGGGGAACACCCCTTGTGACCAACTGCCAACTGGATTTAACTCCATTCACTGCAACTCTTTGGGCATGGTCATCCAGCCAGTTTTTTACCCAGTGAAGAGTACACCCATACAAGCCATGAGCAGCCAGTTTTTCCAGGAGAATGCTGTGGGAAATGGTGTCAAAATCTTTACTAAAGCTAAATGGTAGACTACACACACAGCCTTTCCCTCATCCACTAAGTGGGTCACCTCGTCGTAGAAAGAGATCAGGTAGTCAAGCAGAACCTGCCTTTCATGAACCCATGCTGACTGGGCCTGATCACATGATTGTCCTGTATGCGCTGCATGATGGTGCTCAGGATGTTTTGCTCCATAACCTTCCCCAGCGCCAAGGCTGGACTGACAGGCCTGTAGTTCTCCAGATCCTCCTTACGGCCCTTCTTGTGGATGGGCATCACATTTGCTGACCTCCAGTCAACGGGGCCCTCCCGGGGTAGCCAGGACTGCTGATAAATGATGGAAAGTGGCTTGGGGAGGACTTCCACCAGCTCCCTCAGTACCCTTGGGTGGATCCCATCTGGGCCCATAGATTTGTGTGTGTCTAAGTGGTGTAGCAGGTCACTAACCATTTCCCAAACTGAGAGATGGGCCCATGGGGAAGGACCAGGATGTCAGTGGTGATGAAAACAGACCTATCTAAAGTAAAACCAACCAACCCAAAATCCCAACAACCCATTTTTATAAGCAATTGCATCCATTATCCTAAATAAGAAGGAAATCCCAGAATTCTGGATAAGGGTAGGGGTTGACCGGAGGAATTACCCACCATCTTCTCCTGGTGGCAGGTACCTTAATGAGTGCAAAAGGAGGCAAAAAGTATTGAAGAGTGCAACTGCAGCACATGAAACATCTCTCTGACAAGCTCGGAAAGAAGAGCAGAGATAAGTGATGAGTTTGGGACAGGTCTCAGGGTAGAAAAAGGCCTCGTGGCCTGTGATTCAGAGCTGCTGGTCAGCACTGTGGTTCTGGCTGAAGTGATAGTGTTTAGCTTGTCAGATAGTCAAGTTTGTAAATAAAATTTACAAACCCACTCACCCTTTGCAAGCCCCCTTATGTACAAAGCCTGTTGATGAAAGTGCTTCACCTTGAACTCTTGTGGGAAGTCTCCTTAATCACAAAAGTTTCAGCTCAGTTATTTGCTTTGGGTTGGTTTGTTTTGTTGGGTTTTTTTGTTTGTTTTTTAAATTTTGCACTTCATGTACAATAATGTGCAGGCAGAGGAAGGCTACATAGGGAAAATTAAGAAATATCTGCACTGGACTTGCCTGTGTGGTGTTTGTGTGCCCGGGTATGTGGTTCCCTTAGCTTAAGGAGACAGAATTAGAAGGGAGACCAAACTCAAGCAACAAGATGTGATTACATTAGATTGGATGCTTTGACTGTAGCCTGCTGCTTCAGCTCATAGAGGTACTCTAAGTTGTTGCCCTCATGATTAGTCCTCATCCAGTATGCTCCCCCTGTATGCTCCACTGCTCTTTGCCTCCTCCTGGATCGTGTTCCCCCTCCCTTATCTCTGGCCCTTGTTTCTCTCTGCTGTTGGTCCCAGCCTTCTTTGAGCCCAATCTCATACTCCCCACCCCCAGTCCCAGCAAGCTGGTGAGGGGATGGAGAGTCATTCCCCTCACTGGTTTTCACTTTTGCTTCCCTGTCCCATCACCACCAGCTCCAAGGCACAATTTCTCCCTCTGTCTTTCGTCCCTTGTCCTATCCCAAGCCACCTCTGCCCTCCCCTCCACCTCCAGCACCTTCTGCTTTGCCACAGGCAGTGCCAGAGCTCAGGCTGCTGCTGCCTGGCACCATCATGGCTCGTGGTGGTGGGACCTTCCCCCTGGGTGAGACCCCAACAAGCCCCAGCCCCTGGGCTGCAACACTAGGTTTCACGCAGGGGGGCTCACCGAGAGCTGTGAGACTGGAATAAAGCTCGGGAGGACTTTTTTTTAGCTTTCCGGCTCTAACAAGCACTTGTGAGCAAGATGATTTATCTCGTCGAAGGCTCATAACGTGGCAAAATTTGGATGGACGTTTTTCGCAGGCAAGCGGCACATTCCTGACACGCAAGCCAAAATCCTGCCACATTTCAAGTCTTTTTTCCAAAGCCTGGGGGCATGAAGAAAAGGTCACCAAATTTCTTGAAGTATGGAGGGGAAAAAAAGAGCATATTTTCTTCCAGCTAAATGATCGGCAACCACTTAAAATTTCCAGGCAGAGAAAATACACTGGGGCAGACTCCAACCTGGGATATTTGAGCTCAGACAGCTGTCATTTGACAAAATTACAAGTGACTGTAATTAGGAAGCAACAGGCAACTAGTGGATTTGCTGGTGCCCCATTAAAATATGCTTTTTACATTTTTCAAAGAACGAAAGCTGCTGTGCAGGTATATTTGCTATGGTTGGGAAGAAGTAGCACTCCGCTTTTCTTCCCCTCACACCCCCCGCCGCCTCCTTTTTTTTCTGAATGAAAGTGTTTTACAAACGAAAAATGAGGTTTCCTGAAATGAAGGGCTGCCTTTTATTCTGAGCTGGCTTCCATGAAACGTATTTGAGAGCCTCCTGTCCTTATCTCTGAACTTGCTGCAGGGTGACGACCGACTGTCCCATCTGGGTTGGCTTGGCCGAGCGAGCGGCTGGGCTGGGCAAGAGTCCCATGGACCTGGTGGGACATCTGAGGAGGTTCTTGGCAGCCCCAGGAAAAGGCTTGCTATGGTCTTCATCGCCTGTCCCCACATTTGGAGTCCAGCCCCACATATCTCCACTTCTCCTCCCTGAGGCCCGTGGGGACCCAGGGAAGCGCAGGCTGCAGGAAGGCTGCCTCCCCATCTCACCCTGGGGCTGCAGTCCTGGCCGGCGCACCCTCCTCCTGATCTCCTTGGAGAAGGCCTGGCTGCCTGGGCAGTGTCACCCACCCCACTTGGGCACCAAAGGGCTCAGTTTCCCCGAGCAGGAGCGGGAAGGTGTCCCTAGACCTGTCACCACAGATGACCTGCATTTGCCCTGGGGGCTGCTAGCTGACTCGCTCTCCCCTTCTGACTCATCTCCATCACTTTCCTCCAGGTCTTTTCTCTCTCTCTTTCTCTTCAATAACCTCCCTTGTGTCCTACTCCCTCTGTTCCCCTTCAATGTTGCCTCCTGGAGCAGCGCCTGGCAGGGGTGAGAAGCAGTAAGGGTGTGCAACAAGTCCCATCCCTGTGGAACGAGAAAGCACAAGCGCCTCCAGAAATGCCTCCTGACCTGCACAGCGCCCACAGGCAAGTGACAGGGAGAGCACCACGTGTTGAAGACTGTGGACCAAGGCCACTGCTGCTTTATCTGGCAACAGCTGATACTCGAGGGGAGGCTCTGGCATGGGAACGGCAGCACCCCAGCACGCTTAGCTGTGCTCGGTCATACAGTGAGCACCAAAACTCTCCCCCACAAGGCAAAAGTGGTGCGACTGTATATGATAAACTGTTACAGGCAGTTCTTTGCATAGGTTATGATAATAGGCTAAATGGCACACGAGCACAGGAGCAAAAACTTGTAGCTGTTCACTCTCTAATGTTAAGCTGTGGACTCGCTGCCACAAAATAGTGCTGAGGCAATAGTTCAGCAGAAAAATTAAAAGCCTGGTAAGTCAACCCCTTTCCCCTCATCTGTAGTTCTGATGGGAAAATCACGGCAGTGCAGTAGAGGAAAAACCTTCTTGATGCAATCTTGTGCAGACATTAAGAACTGCAGGGATGCTGTAGTGCAATCTCCCACCAGGCAGGAAGGAGGGACAGGCCATGGCCCACAAAGCTGGAGCACTTTTTCCTCCTCACACTCAGGAAGGCATCGTGCTTTTCAGACCAGTGCTGCCCTGAGTTTTCATCCTGTGGGGCAAACACAAAAGCAAAAGAGTGTGTTTGTGTCTGTGAGCAGCGGACAGGTCTGAGAAGACTGAGCCTTTGTTCACTCCAAACTGTCTCCTGCCGGCGCCACCGCCACTGCACAGCCTCTTCTTTCCCAGGGTTAAAATAGCACAATTTCTTATGTCACATAATAGATCTCATAAAACAGATGCCCTTTTGCCAGAGAGAAAATCTTTGTTACGCTGAAGTTAAGATTGAAATAATATATTGGTGAGCTGTGCAAATTTAAAAAAAAAAAAGAAAAGACATTGCCACTGCAAAATCTCCCTCAAGTAACATCCCCCTCCAATAAATAAAATACATAAATAACCCCTTCTCAATTAAAGTCCAAGCAAACCAAACCAAACAGAAAACAAAAGAAACACAAAACCCAAATGGACTGACCAGACCCAAAACTCTGACAAAACGACAGCAACTGGGTTTCAGTGGAACATGGTGAATTGAGTAGATGAAACCCCAAACAAAACGCAGATATGGGAAGGGGGAAAAAAAAAACAAAAAACCCCCACCACCCAGGATGAAGAACAGAAGGAAATAAATGCCTGGGGCATCATTCCAAAAAGCCTAACCTTTTGTGGTGTGGCAAGTCACTTCAGACGATGCTCCACCAGCCCTGTGCGGCTTTATTCCCCTCCCCACTCTCTGCAGCACGATGAAAGCACAGGAAGGATGTTCGATGGCAGATTGGCCATCAGCCACTTTCAAAGGGGAGTCATTTAGTGAGATTCACTCATACTTGTATAAGCTGAAACAAAAAAAAAATGAACAACATTGGTAAAGCAACCAGACTGATCTTACAAACACACTTCATCTTGGACCTGGCTGATGGGAAAAACTCTGTGTTATAGAGAATGTAACATTATGAATACTGATAACACCTCCCAGCAAGCCTCAAACACCTATTTCCAGATGAGTGTTAATCACCACATGGTCGGTCAGGGCTGACCATACTGTGTACAAGTCTGATTATTACAGGCCTAGTGTTGTATTGTTTTTAGTTTTCTTTAAATATAGGAGTGTATGGGGTGGGGGGAGAGGGGGTTCTTGAGTTCTGTAGCACACTGGAGCTGTCATGCTTAGACCAAAATCTGTGAGCTGTTCAACCCAAAGTGGTCAACCTGATAAAAAAGGCTCCCCAGAAAGGCTGAACCATTTTTAACACTGAACGTTTATCACTTACTATCTTTGGGAAAAGCGAGCTACTCAGACTTAAGGTCATAAGAGATAGAGATAACCCACAGTATTTCTTCAGTTATTTGAGTGATACGCTGCTCCTGGAAAAGTTGAGAAGGCTTTTGAAGCCTGGATAACTTTTCATTCATGAGAACTGTGGGGTTTTTTTGTTTGTTTTTTTTGGGGACTTTTTTTTTTCCTTTTAAACCCGTCTCGCAGATAAAACTTGACACAATTCATCACTGGCAGGAAACCTTGGAGGGTGCGGTCTGCTGGGTAGAGCAGAGGTCCAGGGCTTCGCATATCTCACTTCCATGCCTGCCACTGGCACTGACTCAAGGCCCGGCTGAGGGTGAGTCACCTCGCCGCTCTTCACCTCCTGGAGAGACTGTGGCATACCTGGTGGGACAGCACCGCTATTTAAGTTAGCTAGCGCCAGGCACGTGATTTTGGGATGACTGAAGCTGATGGGCGGTGTCTGTTGGCTTTCACAGGTTCTCATGTTCGTACCCAGCAAAATGCATCAGGAGTCAGAGATCAAAGGCCCAGGGTGCTACTTGAAGCTACGCTGGATTTGTAAATTGAGTTTTCAATATGCTCACGGATTGCACGTGAGGGTATTGGTTGAGTTAGAGCAATGCTGCCTTCACTGAAGCGTCGAAGGCTTGCCAAGTGTTAGCCAACCAGAAGTACCATGACTTTGCTCAAGAAGGACTTCCAGGTTTGTGTCTCTGCTCTGGCATCAATGCATGTGATCGCAGGGGAGGGACCAAGGCTTATCTCATGTCAGGAGGGGACCCTGGGGCACTTCGTCCCACCTCAAGCAGGGCTGCTCTCAGCCCATCCAGTTCTGGACCATATGTTCTTTGACCCTGGTCCCTGCCCTCTCCCTTGTGCCAGGCCTTGTGTTTTGGCAACCATCTGCTCAACAATTTGATGCAATTGATGATGAATTTGAGGCAAAGGTGGAGGGCCAGGCCAGGCTGGCCATGCAGCAGTCTCACACTCCTCAGAGCCGTGTGTTGAAGTGTTGCGTCCACCTTTGCAATGCCCCTGTCCCACAGCAGAATCCATTCCTAACACCTTAAGAAAAGCACGTTAGCAAGGTGTCTCAAGAGCACATAAGCTGCACGAAGAGGCACCTACACGAGTTGTTAGGAAGAAGTCAGAAGTTCATCTTTAAACATTCTTTTGCCACAACACTTCAGCAGTCTTCGAAACTGAAGTGTAGGTCTTTCCCTGTCCTCAGTTTTCACTTTAGGCAAAGAAACACCACTTTGCTCCTTCTTTCTGACCAAAGAAATCTTGGATTCCTTCTTGCACAGCTTAAACCATGGGGATGGGGGCTCCCTACCCCAGCATAACCCACAGCAGAGGAGATATGACATGGCTGTGAAAGGCAAGGGGGGACACAAAACCAGAGGCCCTCTTCCTGGGAGGGTACTGTACCTCGGGTCTTGTCTTGGAAGACCCGGACTGCAGCATCTATGTGGAGCTCGTGGCTGTAGGAGGGCACAGGAGGAGTTCAGCTGTAGGGCTGCAGTCATGGTTCAGGTGAGAGGGGCACGCAGGCAGCTGCAGGCAGACACACACGCATCCCCCCTCCCTGCAAAGGCCACTGCAAGCCAGCACGTGCCTGCCATGTTGAGGAGTTGCAGGCCCAGGCAAGGAGGTGCAGGGCTGCACTCCTGCTCTGCAACTGCTGCTTTTTGCCTCCGTCCCATCTTAGGTGCCAAAATCTGCTTGTGGAGCCAGGCATATAAAATTATGGAATCGGTGCTGGAAAAGTAAATACACAAGTTCTGATGTGCTACGAAAGGGGTCCCCAGGTACATTCAGGAGGCTGGACCGAAGTATGACAGGATTAACCCAATTCAGATGGGTCTGTGTAGCGAGTGCTCTTAGGAGGAGAAAAACACATACATACAGAATATACTATACTGGGTCCTGAAAGAGTGGAGTTTATTGAAGTTCAAAAACAGATTAAACATTCACATATGCGAGACCCTCAGAAAAATTGTATTTTGCTCATGAACGAATCCATGAACCACCCGGGCTTGTAAAGCGGTCACTGATCACGTGAGCTGGAGATCAGCTTTCCCGTTTGACACAAGGCTTAATTAACTGCCCCAAAAGGACAACCTGGACACTGCTGCTGCACAAGGGTAAAACGTGCTTCCAAGAGATACCTTCCTCAGGGGTTGTACCAGGATTAGGCCAGTTGCGTTGCTGACTTTGGGAGTTTCAAAACATAGAATAGATTTTATCCTTGTGAGACAGAAAATTTTGCTGGGGTTTGTTTTATTCAGTTTTATAGCATTTTCATCGTTACAGAGAATCATCTCGCCTTCTGCACTGAGGTGTCACCTTCTCTTGCTTCCCAGCATCGGTGGCCAGAGATGTGTGAAGGGACGTGGATGGAGATTCACGCAGGCTGTAACCAGAGAGTTACAGCAGGTGTCTACCAACATTTTTTACCCAATGGTTCAGAGCTCTCTGGTCTCTATTAATTTATTTTCAAATCTACGTCTGCCTATATTTCTAAAAATAAGTAGCACCGTTAACATTTTGAATTTTAATTATCTACTGAATATCTAAAAAGATAAGATGGGAGGGGAAGCCCCTCTGTCAGCAGAAGTACAATCTAGCTAAATGAGTGAAATTTATCAGAAAAAATGAGTAATGAGCAGCGAGGAAGACTGTCTCATTTTGCTAATTTTACTTCACAAATTATCTGATTTGACATTCTGTGCTTAAAAAATCTGCTTATGAACCAAGAAAAGCAAGGGACGTACTCCACTCGGTTGAAGCAGAATCTGTGGCCACAAAAATTTTGCTGCATTAGTACTGCAGCATGAAACCCCCTGCCACCGAAACGAAGACTCTTGTGGTTGTTTCTAGATCACCGTGTATCTAGAAATAGCTAGGTGTGCTGGGCTTCGGGTCCGAGCCTACACAGAGCCTCCTGGTTATCTGCAGCCACATCACAACTGCATTAATTTCACTGCCCAGGTGTCACCGATGCACAGAAGCGCTAAGCAAAGCTGTCCTCCCCCCCCGCCCCCCCCACCCCAGGACCCCGCAGCCCATTTCAGGAATGAAGGAAAAGATCATTCTTAATTTGTATTCGATGCATTTTTAATGAGCTATATTAAGACTATCAGCCCATTTTATTTAGGCGCTTTTGCCTGCGACTGGCAATGAACTTTTAATACTAAAGTTATTTCAGAAGAAAGAGGCGAAAGGGTGCCAAAATAGGCTATAAAACTAAGCATGTGTTAATAGCATCTGTTACAAATAAGGCTGGATTCCACTTTCCATTGTCTTACTCCTTTTTTCTCAAGTTGTTTAAATTTTCCAATTCAAAAGGAATTTGGCTGAAGATTTCCCTTACTTGGTCTTGACCTCACGGAGGGCTGCTTGCAGAAGAGTTGTACAACATCTATTACAGGCCTCTAAATAGTGAGGGCACGAGAGAAAAGGAACGCAGATGCCTTCGTGGATGTTCAGACTAGAAAAAATTAGGTGCAGTAAAGAAGTCTCCCCAGTCCCTCCCATTTGATCCCAAAAATAAACCGCAGCAGATCTCTTAGCGCTGCCACTCCAAAGGCAGCAAGTTTCCCTCACTGTTCCGTGCAATGAGAAATGACACAGTTTCAGTTACTCACCAACACACGTTATTTTAAAGGACTTCAAGGGTGCATTGATGACTCTCCAGCTGAAAGCCCCCTTGGGCTGTCAAGTAATACTGAAAGAAGTATATAATTTACATGATAAACACCTTGTTCTGAAATAAATACACTGTTTGGGACAAGCTCTCTTAATATCTTCATTAAAGACAAGCTTTTAGAGCTCTGAAGCTTAAACAGCACAAAGAGAAAGGGCGCCGAATTGCACAAATCTCTTTAACCTATGGCAGCACTATATAAAAAGAGAACTTAAAAAAGGAAGACAGAAATGGCTATCAGGCTCCCTAATGAAACTGTGTTCCCTCTTATGCCCAGTTTTCCCTTTTATTTACTGCCAAAAAACTCTAGTAGGTACTGCAAAGTCAGAAAACGAGGTGCCAACCACATGAAGCCAAAATACTCTGAACACATAACACAGCTTGTGCAAAATTATTTTTGCCTATAATTAACCATCCAGCATTTTTTATAGCTTCCTTTAGCAACGTTAAAAGCAACAATGTCGTGTTAACACTGCAGCAGCAGTCCAAACTCTACAAACATCCTAATGTGTGAACACTTAATACTAACATCTAGTACAGAAGACCAGGAAAACTGCTAACGAGGACATAGCAGGAAAATCGAGCCATCTCTTTGTCAGTTTACAGACAGGCTGGAATGTAACTAGGGATAAACGTTCGCACAGGATTTTTTGTTGTGTTTTTCCCTTGAATTGTAAACCCACCAGATTCTCTCCTAAAAATCATTTAAACAAATTTACAAGTCACAACGATTTTTTTTTTTTTTGGGGGGTGTGGGGGTGGGGGGGGATAAGGGTAGTCTTCCAGAACTCCTCCAGGTACAGGACTAGGCCAGAAATGCCAAAAGACTGAAGGACTGAAGTCCTATTTGAAATCTATCATTGCATTTAACAAATCCCCCAATATTTCAGCCTACCTGGAAGCCTAACTGATTCAAAACATATTTGTGTCTCACTAGTTAAACAATGCACGTGCTGTTGCCTGTTTTGACAGTAGTCAGAGCCTATTACTGACTACTGACTGATGCTAAAATTTTAAGCACCATGCAGGAACTACAATTCCTAACGGTCAGAAACAGATCGCTGATGCCGTACACCACAGGGTTCCCTCTTCCGGTCCCAGGATAAGATGCACCCGATGCATCAGATCCAGAGCGCCAAAGCTTTACAATGTTAAAGATCCAGATCGGAGTTTTGAATCTTGGGCTTCAGCAGGCGCACTGCATTTTTTTCAGTTTCAGTGTATTCTGATGAGGTTAAGGATCTTTTCAGTCTATAATAGCTCTAAAAATTAGAAGGAAAAGAGCAAAATAACAGTATGTTTATGGTGTGCAAAACATGTAAACCCCCTCATTGCTAGTGAGTCCAGACACTTATTTGGACACAAAGATCAGTATTTGCATCCATTGACGCAATCAATAGTGTACCAATTAATATTCTCAGGGAAATCACAGCACTTCACGAGTATTTCAGCAGGAAAAGGTCCAAAGAAGTTGGCTGGAGCTGACTTAAATATGGTCTGGCAGCAGGTTTGGAAGTATAAATCCCGTGTCGCATTGTCTCTGATGACTGTGTGTAACCACGGCAAGAGATTCTCGTCTTGATGTTTCCTTCTTCATACGGCCAAAATTCTATCTAGGAAATTGCAGCCTCCTACCTTCTCTTGGATTAGAAACACAAAGTGACGATCACTATATTTGAAGTTAAGAAAGAGTTAAACTTGTGAATATTCTTTATGATATATTTCCTAGGGCATTGCCTAGCTAAGAGTTCGACATTCGCAAGGGAGGGACTTGCTGCATGTCATTTAGTAGGCTCAGCAGTCAGAGAGCTCCACAGAATCCTTCTATCATAATAATTTGTTAAAATTAATCACCATTACACCTTCCTTTACATAAAATACCAATTCTTTTTTTTTTTTCTGTACATACGTGAGAGTATTTTTAACTAAAGTAGAATCAGAATAAGCAATAACTAAGTTTTCAGCCCCATGCTCTGTACAGCATTGCACTAGTTTTTACAGCTCGGTTCTATCTGCATCTCTTTACTTACCAATATAGCCACAGAAACACACTATTACTTCTGAAATGTTTCTGTAGTTCTGGATGGCGAAAAGCTGTCTGGGTAGAAAGGAAAAAAAAATACAAAAAACCCCTCCTCTCACCTTCAGCAGAGTACCCTCTCGTCAGGGAGATGCAATAGCTTTGGCAAAGGTTGGGAGACTGGACCTACAGTCACAGGTTATTTTTTTGGGTGAGAAGAGGCAGGATTTCTTAATTGTTTCATGCTACTTATTTGATCTATTTCATTAAGCTAACACCTGGGTACATAATGAATTTTTCCCTTTTTTCCACCACTTTACTGGGGGATTTAGCTATTTTTTCTGCGTGTACCCTCCTCCCATTACATTGATACAGAATTTGCTTTTTACTACTTCTTTGCCTACCTCCTGAACTACTCATGACTATACAAAATAAATGTTCAAAATACAGTAACAGAATGCTCAACATCTCCAGAGGCTGAATATCTCAACACAGCATATTATGGTTGAGCTTTCCTCTATAAGACTTAACCTACCTTTAAGCAAGATATAGCCTTATTACTTCGTAATTGTTTCTCTTAAATGAGAAATAAAGCTCTCTTTATTTCAGTGTCATTTTTTTTCTTTGATTTTAGATTTTTCTCGAGGTTCAAAGTTCACATAATAATTAATTTTAATTTCTCTTGTACTGTTTTCAGCATTTACCTTTGCTTTAAATGTCAGAGCCTTTCACTTCTGTTACTTTGATTTCCTCGCTGCCTCTCTTTTCTCTGCAAGCCCTAACTGATTGTGTATTTTGCTGTGGTCTCCCCATCTTTTTCCACTTCCAATAATATTTTTTAAACCTCATTGTATCTTTGAAGAGTTTTGGTTGTTATATATATTATTTTTTTTTTTTTTTTGCAAAAACCACACTGACCACTTCTTGTTTTTTGTAATCTTCTTTTCAGAGGAACTGGACCCTGCTGTATGTTGGCTATGAAGTCTCGGCAGTCCCAGCTCTCCTTCCACGCAAGGGGATTCCAATACATCCTGTTGCAGCTCACTGACTCCCTAATATATCCACCTGGTGGAATTAAAAGTCCAGTCCTCTGACTTGACTGTGAGCATTCATTTCATATCAGGTTGAATTCAAGTAATATTTTGATCCCTTACACATTATTCTCGTTTGCTGTCAATGACATGTTTTGAAGTGCTACTTCAGAAAGGCAACTAAACACGAACGTCTGCCTTCAGGTTTTAAAGACAAGCAACAAGCTGTTGTAACTGCAGACGAGTAAGAGAACGGTGTTACGATAAAGAGATGCCTGAATATATATTAATTCAGTACAGATGATAAAATATGTTTTCAATACTTAGGATCATGTCTGATACAGATGTAGAAAATGCAGACTGGCAAAATTCATAAAGAAATCACATTTCTTCGAAAGTGAGGAATTCAAAAAGAGCTTATGACCATATTTCTTAATATTTTATTATTTTGAAGCAAAATCCTTTACAGATTGAGCTAACTGGATGGCTATTTCAGTTAATACCAGCAGCTGAGACTATGACCAGCTTAGAATAGACAACATTTAACAAAATGACATTGCCCCAGGTGTTTAACAATTCTCCCTGAAAGCCAATAATGACATATATTTGAAGTTTCAAATTTCCATTCAACATGCTATTACCACTTACACACAATTTTTTTTGTTTTTTTACAAGTAAATACATGTGCATCAAAGTGTTTCTTCAGTATTTCATATTACAGGAACTGTTCACTGTATTTTTAAATCATGTAACTGAACTGGCAAAAGAAAACATTGACATTAAAAAATTGACAATTCAGTACACAGTTTCTGAAAAGTCCCACTCAAAATGACTGTAAATACAGAAAGAATACATTATTACTGCATGATTTACTTGCGAGTCCTGACTTCAGTCATAAAACTAAACCCACCCCTCATCCTCCAAAACAAGACCACTTTCAATTAGTTGCTCTCTGTTATAGCTTTCTGCATCTTATATCAAGTCAGTGTCAAATCTTCCCTGTTGGGAAGTCGGCTGTTGACTTTTGTGTAACTACATCTTAATGGCAGCAAAATTGTTCTTTCCTTCTTAATCCCTAATTCCCCTCCACACACAATTCAGTAACTAGTGGTGAAAAGAGGACTGACTAACAAGAGGGAAGAGGCAGACAGTGGTAGTAAGCCTGTAAGAGAAAGAAAAGACAAGAGGAGTAAGAAGGAAGCAGCAAAACCAGTGACATATGGTGTTCCTCCTTACTTCTGACTACGCAAGATGCAATTGACCATTTTACTTCTTAACACCAAAGAATATTTTACTTGAACATTTTTTTTAAAAACTTCTACTACTCTTATAAACTCGGAACACTTTTCTGTTAATTGCAAATGAAAGAAGAGCTTATTTCAAATATGAAGGTTATCACCAATATTCCAACAGAAGGGAGAAACAAGAGGCAGGAACACGTTTAATTAAAAAAGAAGCAAGAAAAAAGCGCCTCCCAAGCAGTCAGACTTACGACCACTAAAATTTAGACGATAACAGAAAAAAGAGAGTGATGATTTTTAAATGCAAAAGAAGCAGTGTCCTTCTCCATATAGTATCTAAACACTTACTGGTCAGCTGTATGTAGTAACATTTCTTACATACTTCTCAATAATTTATAGAAGTTGAGTCTTCCAGTCACGTGCATCAGTATTGCTCTACATCTAGATACAGATTCATACACTGAACAACATGAGTAATACCCAAAGTTAAGGTGACATTTGCTAAAAATACATTCCAATGTATTTTTAACAAATGAAACTGAGATTGCAGTGCACCAATGAATATTTCTTCATGAACACAGAGCCAAGAAGAGTGTATATAAACAAAATTGGCTTAATTCCCTCCAGAGAACAAAATACAACAGACAGAAAACCATTCTATCAAGGCATATATGACCAGAAGTCTCACTCAGCAAGATACCCCCTACCATTACTCAGAGTTGTATCTCATAATTTCCTTTTGGTGAAATTCCTTTTGTTTTCTTCAGTCTTCAAAAGAACTGAAGTACAGAAAAAATGGGTGACGTTTAAACACATTTGTCTTTTGAGTTGCCTGCATTGTGTCGTCATCTATGTTTTCATCATTGCTGATGAAGAAGCTTGAAAACAGGTCAGCTGCAAGTGCATGCTGCTTTTAAATTTGTTTAGTAACTCTTCTAGTAACCTGTAAAAAGAAATAATTACAACTTGGGCAGATTCTGAAAAGGGAACAATTACCAAAAGTTTTGGCTATTCTGTCTGTGAATTCAAGTACCCTGTCTGCTTAAATAAAGGCTCTAAAATTGGATCTATTCAAATATCTGAACATTATAGGTATTTAAAAGTATACCAATGTGTCAGGATGATCTGTAGCCAGAGGAGGACTTAGCCTCAGAGATTTTATCGAGATGATAAAATAGCCCTTTATATATCTTGCCTTCCAGATAAAGATCATCATCTCGAGAGACACACATTTGCAAAACACACTGGTAGAGAGTGTCATAACACACTTCTGTAAGGAAAATCCAGAAACTGCCAGACTATGTACCATAAAATCAACATCCCTAATCAAGGCTATGGCTTTTCGTGTACTGAATTGCCAATTTCAGTTCTCAAACTTGTCTACGGAAGGTATTTTGTTGATTTCTCTTAAGTATCATGGCTGAAAGATCAGAAGTGGTATGACTGTTCTAGGAGAAGTATTAATTCGCTGGTAACCATGTGGTTTTGTCCTTCATAGATAACTCGTAAGTATGTATGAGTTCATCTTGGAGCATAACAATGGTTCATTTACATCTACATAGCTGCCAAGACGGTTCTTGGTGCAGTGGATAATATTTATTGTAATCCACAGACTACAGGTGTAGGACCAAGGGTGTTGATGGCTCTGTTGTAGGAGATAATTATTGTAACAGTCAAGATGTATTATTAAGTATTACAGTCTTGGCTGTGTGGTTTTTTTTTTCCCATATTCTAGGGAAGGATGCGTTCTCCAAACTTTTTGCTCTATTTCAAAAACAAACTAGATAGGGCAAACGAATCACCTCAACATTTTGGAAAGCTGTGATTATTGAACAGCCAGTAACAGGAGAAATTATACTGTATGTTAAAAAAAAAAACCAAACCAACCCAAGAACAACAACTTGAACCACAAAATTGGTATCTGCTTCCTCAGAAGGTCCTCTGGAAGATGACTATAGCCACATTCATCATTTAGCATCATAGAAATGACTGTGAATGAATAGAAGTGAACAGCTCTAAATCAGTGGACAAATGTGTGTTATTTTACACAAATATGTATAAATTACAACACGCCGCCTGTAATGATGACAATTATGGTGTAAAGATCTGGGAAACAACAACTTTTGCACTGTCTAGGGCTCAGAACTCCGAGGCAGATGTAAAAATGATGCAGTTCTTGATTCTCATCTGTCCCATGAAGCTCAAATCCTTGTGACAGTGAAAAAAAAAAAAAGTGAAAAAAAAAAAAGAAAATCTACAGGTGTTTCGGAAAGTATGAGTTGAAAGAACTCTCCTTACTCAAAACTGATTCCTATCTTTAATAAAGCGTAAGAGCTAAGTAAGGCAAGGAGGTATTTTGAGACTTGTTGTGGCTAGTGAGGAGTAGGTTTGAATAAATAGACAGAGGACATCTGGAAGAAGGTACAGTCCGCAGACCATGGGCTGCACAAACAGTCTCTTTGCGTGTCTACAAAATATTCTAAATTGTTACCAAAGTGCAAACTGATTTGATGCAGTTCAGTTCCTGAAAGTACCGTAATACCAATCTCAAGTTCAAAACATCTATACTTATACTAATATACTCATTATAAATCCATCCTAATTTTACCTATGCTTGTAAAACAGACACCCAAACACTAGGTTGGATGCAGCAAAGCCGCTTGGTCATCAAAGGTTGCTATGGTGGGGAAGGAGGAACCCAAAACTCCTCCTCCTCTTGATGTTAAGAACCCAAAGAAAACCACAGACCCTTCTTATTTGTTTTTAAAATGAAACAGGCCCATTTTGAGAATTCCCCATATCTTAGCTGGCAAAAGCTTGGACTTTTGTTCCTTGGCCATTTTTTTAATTGCTGCTAAATTCAGTAAGACAAGACAATGGACCCCACAGAAACTGTAAGATTTAGCAAGGAAGGCTAAAATAAATTACAAAATAAATACAAAGCTATACTGAACTGATCAGACTATGATGGGCAAAAGAGAGATGCCACAAAGCCATCAGCTCTTCCATGTAATTTAATAAGCCAACACTTAGCTTACTCTTAACTCTGTCCAAAGAGGCTTCTGCTCTGTGATTCAGAAGGGTCAAATACAGTGAACGTTAACCCTCTTATAACAAAGTTCTAATACAAGAGTAAAAAGCAATGGCTCCAGAAAGCAGACAAGAAAATGCATTATACTCACTTTTTGTCAGTTCCACTTGAGAGCTGAGGCAAGGCTTCCAAAGCTTGCTTAAAGCTCGAGCTGCAAGGAAAACAAACATACACATATTCCATTTGTACAAGTCTCAATATTCACAGTTTCTCTCTATAAACTCCATGGAGATATGCTATATTTTACCCATTCTTATTTCAATAAATTAACAAATTATTAACTTGACACCTTACATTCATGTGCAAGTTGAACATAAAGTGGTCATGGGTTCAAGCACGCCTCTTGATGCTCCTAATGTGATGTCTGGCATACATCAACAGGCCATGTTAAATCGGCAGCTGATTTAAGACTGCGCTTGATATCGTGGACTCTTGAAGAATTAGATAGTTGCCAGCCTGCCTTTCGCCTCAAACTAAGTGACCATCAGCGTATGAAGCACATACAAAACCTTTATTTTGGCTTTCTGTGCTCAGTAAGACAGGTCACTGCATTCTCCCCTACAGAAGGGGGTCTACAGAGAGAATGACAGTAGGTTTGCATTGAGGTAACATAGACGGATAGAATAATTTAGGTTGGAAGGGACCTCTGGAGGTCTTCAGGTTTAACCTCCCTCTCAAAGCAGGGCCAGCTTCGAGTTTAGAGGTTTCTCAGGGCATTATCCAGTCAAGTTCTGAGTAACTCCAAAGACAGGGGTTTCCACACCTCTCTGGTCAACAGATGTGGAAAAGAAGTTCAGGGAACGATGCAGGACCTGCACAGATACAGACAATCTTGTCATCAAAAGATTAATATGGTGACTTGTGGCAACTATTACTAGTGAGAAGTCCAGGAATAAAAAGGCAGCCACAAAGCTCCAGCGCAGTTCACTGTGTTTTGCCTCTGTGCTGATTAGAGACAATGCCACTTCTATTTCATCCAATTTGAGCCAGTGACAAGTAGTTTTAATTTAGAGGTCTTCATCACTATTGAACACTCAGAATAGGACACCACCTGTGACACATTAGGCCCTCAAGCCCTGCAATCTCTCCTACAAAATGTTGATCAGGTGACATGACCAAGTTGCCACCTGTGGGAACATGTGATGCCAATCCTAACAGAAGTGTTGGTAATTAAAATAATGAATGAACCTGCCCATATCTAATCCCCAACATCATCACCTAGAAATTTCAATCAATCAACTTTACCCAAAACTGCTGACAGCTATCATAGTTTGTTTTTACATGCCATGACTGCATCAACCACTGATGCTGCTAATGCTTTTCTTTCTCCCTTTATATTAATGTGTGAGTCTGTCCCACACTATTTTTGGTTTTGCACCTCACTGAGAAATGATAAATTGCTGAAAGCCTTTTGAAGGCTTTTGTTCCAAGAGACAGTGTGAAGCTGAATTCACTTTCCCTGACTAGGTGTGTGGAAAAGGAGTAGGGTATTGTGCAAACTTGTGGAGAGGCCTAATTTTCCATATCCCTATACGGGGATCCTGTCAGTGTCCAGTTCTGTAGCCTCTCTGATGTGCCTGGCAGGTTCTTTGCTGTGTGCTTTATGAGATTGCTGTGAAAAACTGGATAAACTCAGTGACATCTGCTTTTGTCTTGTTTTAGCACCATTTTCCTCAGCACCTGAGCTGCTGTTAAGAAGTTGTACTTTTTTTTTTAGCAGCAAATACTAGCTTGTGTCTAAAAGTTCAAGTAAAAACCAAAAAAAAAGGTAATTGTTTTCTTTCAACTGATAGAACTGTGCTAGTAATCTTTTTTTTTTGTATATTTATCTAGTATATCACATATTTGAAGCAAAATTTCTTAATCCTTAATTTACATCATGTACTTTTGCATATTTACCAAAGATTCCACTACATTGAAAAAACAGACATTACAGCACATCTTACTTGCTTTCAGGTGTTAGGTATATGGCCACAGTATCTCTCAACGCACAGATTTCAAGTCTTGCCTAAAGACAGAAAAACAAATGTTGAAACAATGACACAATGTCCTTTCATCAAGTGAATACCAGTAACCCAAAGCTTCATCTTATTTAGAGGCAAATATTATTGCACACTGCAGCTGTAAGAAGCCTTGGCTTTTAACAGTTTGTTTCCTGTATTTTTCGTTGCCACGCTGCTATGTCAGGAGACTGCTAAAAGGAAGAATTTCATACTTTTGATTCAAGTCAAACTATTTGTACGGTCACTATGTAGCAGTCTAAAAACATTGGTTTGTTTCTCAGTAACAGTAGTAAATCTTTTATTCCATTCCATCTTTTCTGTACTGTGATAGAAAGAAGGACGTGGTCTTAATTTGTCTGTCTTTTTTTTTTTTAATTATTAAATACAGTGAGCTTTACTTCTCACAGCACAGCTTGGCCAGGGAGGAAGGAAACACAAGAGCACAAAAATCTGTCAATACATATTACTCTTGGTTTTCCTGTTGAATTTATTTTTTTCCATCAGATGAGGAAGTCGAACAGTTGTGCTCTGCTTCTTGTCTGTCACCTGGTGGGCACACAAGCTTGGGGATTTTAATCCTACGCTGTATTGTGAGTCTAGGTATTAATTTTCACCTAGGCAAACTATGGTGGAGAATGATCAAAGATTAAACAGATTTCATAGATCATTCTTTAGTCTTTGAAAATCAATCATTACCATCACAGGTTTTACATGAAATAGAAACATTCTGCATGTGATCAATACTTTAGGTCATTTCTTTTATAAATATACAATGAATTTTATCCAAATTGATATTGTTCATCACAAAGATAAAATTTAATCCAGTTAGCCATGACAGAAACTGATCTATATTTAGACGCAAGTAATATGACATTAATCTTCCAAACCAAAACTTTTTCTAATGCAGCACAGACATCGAATTCTAGTTCTAATGAAAGGCTTTGGCTTTTTGGACTTCCCCTCATCTCTCCCCCAGGTAGGAAGCCAGCTGAGATTTAAGCTTTTTTAGTGCTAAAATGTTCTGGCATGAAATACGACATAGCCACCCACCAATTTTATACTCATAAGAAATGCTTTTCTCATGACAGACTGTTTCACCTTTTTTTGTATGGTGCTCCAAACTGAACAGTTTTGAACTTTTTGAAGTCCTACACATAAGATTCTGGAGTCGTTCCTACATTTTAGCAGGTAGCAGTACCATGGGGAAGTGCAACATTCTCAAGTACCACAGCCTAAATAAACATGGTGGAAGGGCAAACCCTGCAAAACTGTGGGTCATGGGAATAAAGATTCAGGTGCCTCTTCAGGAACAGGTATTTTTTGATCAGTCTGACCAGGTTCAGATCACTCTCACACTGCTGCTGTCTGCCAGACAGGATTTTCTATGCTCAGGGGAACAGAAAATGAGCACGAGTGACAAATGTACAGTAGGGAGAGAAAATACTTTCATTTATGGGTTTAGGCAGCAAGTTTATACTGCGGGTTGTCTAGTCAAACAAAACTGATATATGGGTAGCCTTGTTGCTATTCATTGATTTGGTTTTAAATAGGCAGTAAATCTTATTTGGCTGCGATCTTCCTACATTAATTCTCTGTCCAACTACTACCAGCAACTGGAAAATAAGACTTGCAATTGGGTAATTATTTTCCCATCATAATGCAAGAGTGCTGTCGTGTACAATGAAAATTGGGAGTTTGCTCTTCTTGCCTGTTACGGCCATAGCAATCATTGGCTCAAAGGGATTTTTTTTTTTTTAAATGATTTTTTCTTAGTGTCCTTTAAAACTCATCCAATAGCAAATACAACTACCAATCCAGGCATAAACCAAGAAGTCATTGTAAGAGTATCTGTTATACCTATGCTCCAACAAAGTGCTAATGTAGAAATAATATAACAAACAAGTGAATAGTTTTGCAAAAACTTGCAAGATCCTACTTGCATGGTATTTTCAAGATTTTCTAAATCTCAAAATATAACAAAATTTTTTTCTTTTAAAGTATTTTTTAGATGACAGGCCAAAGGCAGTATTTAACAACATTTCAAAAAGATACCACCATGATGCTTTTTACCTCACAGGATATAGGTAACCTTTTATGCACTCAGACACAAAGACAGTACTAAAATATAATCAAACCCAAGAAGCAGTATCCCAAGGGGTATTCATCCACAAATATGAAATAAGTTGTACGCTAATCCTTTTTATCTCCTTGCTTTCACTGCTACAATAAATCCAACAAATACACAGATTATAACTCTCCCTCTTATTCTCAGTTTTCTAGGTTCAGATGTTTGACAGTACACAGTACTCAGGTACCTGTAAAGCTCCGTTTTTGCTGAAGAACGAAACACACTGCATCAGTCGACTCAGTTCTTCAGACACTGCTTCTACAACCCTTGACATTACCCGAGGTACTAAGTCTTTGGAAATGGTAAACACCTGATTTTTATGAAAGAAGAATCATGAGCACAACAGCTATATTAACAGAAATATTTTCTACAGTAACATTTCAGTAAAAAGCATTAAAAACACTGATTGGAAGGACCACATCACTTTTATCAATGACAAAAAAATTTCAAAAGCAACTGGAACATGAAGGATTTCTTTTAATGCTTGCCCTATATTTGACCAATCACCTCTGTTAATAGCAATGTTAGCTATGCGATATATAATAATGACAGCTTTCTTGTAAAGCCTAAAAAGCAGCTAGGCTTCAAAACATGCTCTCTGCTGATGGATGCAGGTAGTCAGGTGGTTGTACATAGACTGCTGTTTTGTAGAGAGCACCTTTAATTCAGGGCTGTGTGACTGACTGACCTAGTTACACTTTCTACCCATGTATTTTGCTGTTTCTTCCAGAATCCTTTACGTTTCACCACTGTCAAATGGCTAGTGTCTTTATGCTCTGTGGCAGAAATAAGCCTTTGAAAGGGTTTGAGAGTACGGCAGTGTAATAGATTTTCATTTAGATTCTTCCACCGCTGCTCTTTACTAGTTTGCTGGCAAAAACATTACACCTTACTGTTTTTACCATGCTTCAAGACAATCTTTTTAATTGTTTATTTGTATAACTTTTTGAAGGGGTACCTCAGTCCTCCATTGCTCCAGAATAGCAACTGGAACACAACAGCAACACAAAATGAAACATTAGATCTATGCCTGAAGGAAAGCATGAAGAAACCAATTGTCCTTAAAGGGAGATTTAAGGAAGCGAGAAATCGTAGGTGAATTAAAAAAAGAAAAGTACGATTTTTCTACACAGAATTGGGAAAAAATGCTGGCCAAGAGGTTGGAATATAGGAGGAAGTGAGATTGTAGGTTAGACAGACCAAACTTGTGTGAAGACATGAAGGTGATGCTAAAGCTGCACTAAACTACACACTGTTGAGGGAGGAGAAGACACAAGCAACTGAAGATGATGTGATTGGAGTGGCGCATGAACAAAAATGAACTGCATAGTTTTCAAACACTTGCCCTCCTGATTTCTGCTTCAAAATGATCTGAAATATTAAGTAGTGGAATTATTTTTTTGCTAGAATACCTTTGCTTTATGTAAAGTTTAGATCTCATGACTGACAAGGAAATGTAGTAACTGACAAGGAAACGTAGCAACTGACAGAAGATACTCATATATGACTGTAAAAGTAAATTAAGGGGGGTGGGGAGAATGTAATATTCCTACACAGTTTTCAGTGATTTAAGTCATGAATTATGTATCAGGGATCCCATAAAGCTGACTGTTCCAAATGGCAGGTCTGCACCATAGGCTAAGTACACTGACCACATATATTTCAGCTATCAGCTCGCTACCATTGCTAATTCAAACACGCAACCTGTTTTTACTGTTTTGACCCACAAAAGCTAGTAAGTGACATACTTAGCTGTATGGTAAGAAAAAAAAAAAAAAAAACCCAGCCAAAAAAAGGGTAACGATTTGGGAAAGGGTCATCTTATTCAGCAGCAAATATTGCTGAGCAATTCAACACATACCAGGAACACACCCAAAAATCTTCTACTGAGAAGAGAATATTTGTGCCCACAATGAGCAGTCCTGAAGTTACTATACAGAATCCAGGAAAAAAAATTCTCAGCAATGGTGAATCATCACAACTATGCAATAAGAAGCCCTTATTTTGATTTCAGTTAAATTTGAATTCAAAGGTAGAGGAACAATTTTCTTTCCTGTTCAGCTGATAGTTAATTTTTGCTGTTTCAAACTACAGAAACTTGCAGCCTTGCTAACTAAACTTAAATCTGACCCAGCTTACAGAATTTCCACCAGAAAACAGTGGAAATGGGGTTTTCATCTTGACACTCATTTTCATATTTCTGTAATATTTCATATCTAGAAATTTATGAGGCAACACTATTTGGGCCAAAATCAGTATCGGTCTCAATGAAGTCAGTGAGGAAGTGCACCTTTCTGCTGCAGCAACTTAATGACTACGCATGTTTACAGGATTAGCTCACAAATGCCTTTGACTTTTTTAAAGCAAAACCTCTCATTTTCATTTTTATTAATTTCCACTACACTAAAAAACAACATTAAAAATTAATGTCATGGTAGTATATACTTCTGGTGTTGCTTATCCTCTCATTCGAAAGCATCTGTTAAAATCAGCAATGCTTCTGAACTGAACTGAATATTGCAAGTGATATTTAAAGTTTCTGAAAATATTTTAATTTATATGAACCCTTGTAATTTAAGGAGGAATAAAATAAACAAGCCCTCAAGTGGACGTCATCAAATTTTAAGTAGATGGAAAAGGTAGAGCAACAATACTTGTGGTAAGAGTGATATTACTACCAATGCTTGTACCAGGAGCAATAGTAATCTGGTAACACTCGTGATGGTTAGAAAGAAGGAGTATGTAGAACAGAGGCTGTAATTTAAAGGACTATAGAAAATTCCTGCATATTATCAGAAAAGGCCAAACAACTGCAGCTCTGCAAGCAGACTAAAATTTCTGGGTTTAAGTTTCCACTTTTTATCCTAGGTACAAGAACAACATATATTGCCTTTTCATTCCGAGTAGCATATGTTGAACAGTTCTTCCAAAGCGAAGCACAAGCTTATTTTCACGTGTTGTGGAAAATAAAGTTAATCGGAGAAAGTAAGTATCGTATCTATCTATATCTCTCTCTGTATACAGATATTTAATCTACATGAAAAGGGAAGAATTGAGCTTTGGGCTTTGGCTTTCCTCTTCATCAGATAGCGGAAACAAAAAGGTGTAATGGAGTGTTACTGAGGATAAACAGGAACTGTTCGTCAACTCCTGCCCTTAAAAAAGTTAGCAGTTGCATACTTGGTTGGCTAAACCTAACCCAAAGCACTTACATCTATAATGAAGACACTTCAACAGAGGTACAATTTTCAGGAGTGATGAACGCCAGGATTTACCACACAAAGTACACTGAAATTATTCATATGAACGTAAGCATGAAACAATCTGAAGTTTTTCTCACCTCTGCATGCACAGCAATGATATTCACTAATGCTTCTTTCAAATAGTTTCTGACACCTGAAACAAAACAAACAGGATAATTAATTACTTTCATTCTCTTGTCTCAACAAAGCCATAATATTCTACTGTTCAATAATGTACTTTTTCTTTTCATTCTTTCACTAGCACTTTTGCAGTCAGAGGCAGAAAGAGAAAGTTCCATAGCCACACCACCAGTCTATTTCCTTTTTCAAATCAAATGGAGAAAGGCACATTTCCTTACAGCAAAAGGTTAAAAAAGCCAGCAGGTTCCTGTTTCAGTATTCTTCTTCTCTGGCAACCCAATTTAATAAAAACCTAGCATTATTAAAAAATAAATTCTGGATGGCTTGCTAGAATACACATACCATGGCACAGACCATGCACTACAGCTCAGTAAGCTTTAAAGAAACAGGGAAGACAAGGGGTTTTGTTTGTATGACAGTCTTCAAGAAGATCTTACTACTTTATCAGTTTCTCTGACTGTAAGCTATTAGTAGAGATAGAAACAGCAAGGACTCTTGTTTCTCTGAAAGCGGTTCAAAAAATTACTCATGGCAGGAGTATAGGAGATGTCATGCCTTAGTAGAAATTTCCTCTTGGGGAGGGTGGAGAAATCAAATAAGCATTTTATTTACCAAGCATATGAAATGGTTATCAATTCATACTATAAAGGAAACTCTAAACAGAAGGACATCCAGCAGGGTATGCTTTAGTTAGGTCAGCCTCTTAGTTCCCTGCGCTGCTGTAATTCTGGAGTAGCTTCCCAGACCTGGACTCCCACTGTGCAAGACCTAAAATAGGCAAAAATCTACAATCGCCCCATTTGCTTTTCTGGGCACTTCACTTTGCAGGCAAAGGCAAATCAGAAAGTATTTAACTCATTAAACTATGCATATATGTTGGAAATGCATCACACAGTAATGAGAGAGTTACTGATCCACAAGACCTCAGCTTGTCAATTACTCAAGCACGAATCAGAGAAACTGCAATGACCCCATCGCTCCCCTCAGTATATTCAATCAACAGTAAAAGATCAGAATCATGGACAAGGACTGGTGAGACCACACAGCTCAGAGATCACAGTGTGATTAAGGCTGCTGTTATAAAAATTACAAAGTGAACCTTTAATCGGTTCATCTTACTTGCTCCACCTTTCCTCAGATAACACCGATACAGCAACTTAATCCTGCTATGAAAAATAGCTTTAAAAGGAGTTACCCGAGATCATTAAAATGAATTATTTTATGGAAGAAGAGAGTAGTGCCTCACAACTGCCATCTCAGGTGTACTCATTTTTTTTAACCACTGCTTCCACAACTCACCTCAAGATCTAACAAAGGAGACACTTGTTCTTTCTTATTTAGACAACTATGGACAAACATTTTATAAGAGTAGGATGAAAGGATGACAGGATCCCCCTTGCATGAAGTACAAACACTTTCATCGACCGCATCTACACTGTGCAATGTGATGCAGCCCAGAGTTCAGATTGAAGGGTGCTTTCTGGAGGGCATCACGGGCCTCCAGTTGGAAGTGAGGGTGCTTTGGGGAAAGTGGAGGGAGAGACGTGGAACAGCGTCTCTTGTTTGAATTTGCAGTCAGGATGTAGCTGAGCTCTGTGTATCAAGACAGTCTCCGTTTCAAAAGTTCATAGCGGAGTCAAGCGTCAGAGATTTTACTGCTCTCACTAGAAGCAGCTTGGTTTCTGAACACACAAAAAAATCGAGACCTTTTTAGAAGGAATGTTCTATTTTCACTCTGAAAGAGATGCAAATAACTGAAAAAGGTAAAGAAAAATACAAGCCTTTCTCCACACATTCCAAAACATCTCTAATGCCTTTTCTCGCTATCTTTATTCTTTTCCTTGAAAACTCTCAGTCACTCTTTCCATTTAAACTAAACCAATGACAAGTCAAACAGCATAGTACGCTAGGTTGCAAGTTTATAATTTCTTGTTATGTTAGTAATTTTTTGCAACAAGAAAGGAAGGGAGGGAGGAATAGACCAATATCAGAAATTTTATGAAACCGATTTTTTTTTTCTCCTCCTCTGTAACATGCAAAACAAAGTAAGAATGCTACACACCAGTACTTGAACCACACCAAAAGATCACAGGTATATGTGGAAATGCAACACCCCCTTCCTTTTTCCTCTTCTACTGTTTTCCTTCTTCTACTTCACTCTGCCCCAGTTTAAATCCTCTGCAGACTTTGTATCACAAAGGACAAATTTGTACCACATCCCACAAGCACACACAACTTGACCAGGCACCTAACGGTGGTATGCAAATCTCATCAAGAGGTACAGGGTGAATTTGGGAGTTGGTTTGCAGTTAACCTCAGGATGCAAAGTGTTGATTTTGGTCTGCAAACCTGTGTAGTATTCAGCTTTTGGCTGCCTACCAGCCTCATCTTGTGACAGTAAGATCTTTTTGGGTGGTCATTGCTTGTTTTTACTTTTGTACAAATGCCAGCAAGATTAAGACTTTGACAGTCTACCTTCTGTATGGATACGTGAGCACTGCCAGAAGGTGTTCATTAGTCAATCAAAATTTCACTCATGAACTAAGTGGCATTTCTTTGCCCTAACCAATCGCTCTCTAATGAAGCACCTCAAACCCTGGTAGAGCTGGGGAGCCATAATGAAACTACAGAGAGGGCAGGTGTGTGTCCTGCAGAGAGGAGGCCAGCTGGCTGAGCTGGGAAGCAGTGTTATCAAGGAGGTGAGTGAAAAGCTGGAATGTATGGAGACCGAAGTGGGTGGGTTGTGTAAGAGGGTGATGTGGTTCCAAAGAAGAATCCTCATTTCCTACCCATCCCACCTAAGCTCCTGAGGTAATGTGCCTCTTCTCTTATATTCATGCAACTCGGCTCAGGATAGGAACTGCTAATTTTGTCTGCTGTTAGCATCTGAATTGAACAACTTTTGAGTGTGCTAATAAAAGCTGCCTATCAGCTATGCCCATGGAAACCTTCCATAACATATTTCTTAAAGAGTCAGTCACTGAGTTACCGTAATCAGGTACCATTAAGCTCTATAAGCATGAAATACTAATGTCAGCAACTTCAGCACCAGATGTCTAGTGGACACCTAGGTCTAGTGGGAGGGGTCCCTGCCCACGGCAGGGGGGTTGGAACCAGGTGATCTTTAAGGTCCCTTCCAACCTAAACCATTCTATGATTCTACGATTCTATGTTAAATACCATTGTCTGGCAGTGCACAGCTAAGATATAAAATGGTCATTTATGTTTTCTAACTGAAGAATCCAGAATGAATTGACTAAATGGAACTGAGATGGAACCTATGGTAAAAATGAAGTGACAATAGCTTAGTATTACATATTGCCAGCCCATCCCAGCAGCACAGTAAAATTGCTAAATTAAACCTCAGTGAAAAGGCACAAGCAGACATATTTTATCTTGTATCCTTGTACCATGTACAAGGAGAAATGGGTGAACTGTCAGCTTAAAGGAGATTATTTCTTGCAATCCCAGTAGCACTCATTAAGTGTTCCTGACTCTTCATAGCAGGTCCAGTCCTACTATGACCACAGGATCAGAGGGCTCAGCACAAGCTCAAGTATTTTCTTAGTTTCTTACACAGGTTTTGCAATTTAAGAGCAGATAATTCAGCACAAACTGTGCAAAGCTATGGAGTTTAGAGACAGTCTGTGTATATGAAACTGTAGTTGCCTTAATTGCAGCATCTAATTTTCTAAAAGACCTTGTCTTGGTAAGCTAAACAAACCGAAGATGGAAAGAAGATGCAACTGCACTCCAAAAATGCCAGTAAGTGGAACCAGCCAGGGAGAGAAGGGAGAACAAGCTAAACTGAAGAACAATACTGGCATAAGAAAGAAAGGTATAAATGAATTGACCATCAGTAAACTTAGGCTGGAGATTAAGGTAACCGTGTAACAGGTTTGCTCTGACTATGCTATTAAATATGCGGTGTTGTAACCAACATTGCTGTAAGGGAGTCAATTTCCTATCATAAAGGGAGCATAAGTAAAAAGAGTATCTTCCCCTCAGCCCTTCCTTTTGTTTGATTTGTGAAGGATTTTCATTTTTGCATGTGGAGACAAAGCCAAACATATCTGAATGTCAGGACCTGCAGGCATAGTTAATAACAGTGCTATATTTTGAAAAATCACAATTAAAAAATATCCAATTTCTGATTTATATCACTGCACTGTTTGTGGCAGGCTTTGTTGAAGCAAAGTATTACTTTTCTGGAGTATGATTCACTGGAAATACAAGCAGTGGCATCCAACTGTGAATTTGTTGTGAAATTCATTTCAAAATGAAAAAATTCTGTCTAGAATAGAATTTTTGTGCAGCTTTCTCTACAACTGTTCAGCAGCCCACGCAATTACAGTTTTTGGGACACCATGCTGCCAGTCCTATTATACAGCACTGAAAGCTAATGCACCATATAACTGTAGGTTGCAACTATTAGGCTAATCAACTGAAACATAACATTCTTAAGTTGAAAATATCTCTTATTTAGCATATTGAAGCACAAACACAATGCCTTTCCATAGCTTCTGACAGAAATGTGTTAAAGAAAGTCTCAACAAGCCCTTGCGATTTCACTCAGGAAAATGTTATTATTCTGTTACAGCATAAATGCATTCCACTCCCACTCCATTCTTAACACCAAAGACTCTGACTTGCTGGAATTCTATCTGCCACTAACAAAGCCCCAGTACTGCTCTAAAGAAAAATGGATGGGAAGACTTAAGACATAAAAATGAAGGACAGTTTCAGCCATCAACTATCACAATGGCTGACAAACATTAAAATAGCATCTTCCAATTTTGGGTCCTCCACTGTACTTTTTACTGGTGAAACATTTAACAAGATTATCCATTAAATTTAATCTCCAGTTTACATCACCAATTATTTTTTTTACAAATTAAATCTGTCAGAAAGTCTACATTTACAAGCAATTTTAACAATATTATAAAGCTGTAGCAAGGATGACTGTGTGAACTATGGGAAAAGCAGAAGGGAAAAAGATTTGTGGTTCTGAGGAGTAACAGAAACTAAACTTCAGGCTTGCCAGTGCAGGAGTCATTCTGGAGATCTTCAGACAGTGTAGCGCTACCAGTTGTCCCACACGTAGTTCTCAGAGCTGTTTCCCCCAAGTACTTAGATGACAGCATTCTACTATGAAACCTCCAAAGTGACTGAATAAGCATGCAAGAGCTGGAACTGCAATACCATATGCGTAATTTTAAGACACAAAGAAGCTACAAAAACTTGCATGCGCAAATAAAGCAAAAGTTGCACACACAGTAAAACTGAACTCATCAGGATGCTTTGTCTGTGCCAGAAGCCAACACAGGTCTTCAAAAGGTCCCAGTCCTTCTAGAGTAACTTGAGAGAGAGAGAGAGAGAGGGAGGATATGAGCGTCAAACATTTTTACATCTTCCGCAGACTCAAGAGTTCAAAGAATGAACTGAAGTTCAGCTAGGACAACTGAAAACACACAGGAAATTTTAACCCAGGCAGCTTGGGCTCAACTTACTTTAACTCTTGTGAGGTTGGAACCTCATTTGAGATGGACAGCTGGGAAGCTAACCTTGCTGTTGCCTCTCGCTTGTACCTATTGTGCAAAGAGGAGGGGAGGATAAAAGCATGGAACTGGTTAGAAAAAGTAGGTGGTGGCAGCAGGTACCTCTGTTCAACAGCAATAAACCACAGCAGACATAAGGATGAGAGGCTGCGAGGGGTCAAAAGAAAAAGAGTTCTGAGGCAAATTCATAGTGAAATGGAAGTCAAGCAGGAATATTAAAAGCTACTGCTCTTCTGCAGAAGAGTTAGAAAAGCCATCCACAGGAAGTTCTACAGTTTGACAGCTGTCACTCAATTCTGCGGGTTTTTTGAAAAGCAAAGAAAGAAGGCTTCACCGAAGACGAATGAGTGGTTCTTTGTACGTTGACCAAGCTACCAGTCCTCTTTCAAGACTGAGTTGACTGGCTTATTAGAAACCTAAGCTCTGAGGGATCGAAACAGAAATGAGTCTTGGGTAGGCACAGAGCCACCAATTTAGGAAACAACAGAGAGCATTCTGGCCTCTGTAGGAGGTCAGTACTTGCATGGGCAAGCAACTGCTGCTGGTGGTAGCAATGTTTCTTAGCGCCTCTGAAAAGAGAGCACTAAATTTGTTGGCCTTGAGGCTTGAACATGACTTGGTAGAGCTAGGAAAACTGATGCCTGGGAGTCTGAAATTTCAAACTTTTAAACCCATCCAATTGTATGCAATATTTTTACCATTTATTGTTCTGTTTGGTGAGTTACGCCTGTAACAGTCAATCAGTTTGAAAACTTTTTTTGCCTGATTGCTTTTTAATAAAAACTTTCCTCAAAAATAACAACAAACAATTTGGTGATCCACAGAGATTAATATTTTTCATACCTAGCTGCACAGCACTGATACTTGACTGTTCCTGGACATTTCATCTGCTTATGCTGGCAGAGAATTTAGGAATAACCCCCAATAAAGGAGGATCAATGGAAAAAAATACTATTTCATCTGCTCTGTTCTAAGGAAAGCAACAGCTTTTTAAATTATTTGATATATATATTCTTTACAACTACAATACACCCTATTTCCAGATTTAACTGAATCGATACTGGGTATGTTCACCTCCAAGTTTCAGATGCAGTGTGACAAGCTTTACAGCAAGTCACACACAAAGTGTTTTAAACTCTATGTCAGTTAAGTTCCTGCAGCTTTTCTCTAAGTTTCTTTTTATCTGCTATATGAAACTGCTGGAAAAAAACTGCACACATCTACTGCAAGTCGTTAATCAGTGCTGTGTAGTGCACATTAAAAAAGAAACTAATGAATGGTATCCACAAAGCCATGTAACTTCTTTAAACAGTTTGATTTTAACTGTTAAATTTCCTCTAGGTGCTGGCTGCATCGCAGCTGAAGCAATAGCAATATTTAACAACTGCTTTAACTATAATTATTCTAGCATGACTTCCAGTGTGGTCAGGACATTTTTTCTTCCAAGAAACACATGTTACAAAAGAAGTATTATGGGCTAGCAGGATACCCTGTGAGACGGCAGCCTATTATTTGTATTTCTGCAGCTCTCGGAAAACCAGACTGTGCTATGCAGTACACCAAGCGGGCACCATCCTGCCTTGTGCAGCCTGCTCGGGGATCTTAAGGTTAGATGGATGCCTCCTGACAAGCCAAGTTGCCCAATTGCCCAACACATACCACAGAATTTCACTTTTCGATCTAACCTAACCCATAACTTCCGACTCAAATCAAGTAATCTCTTTTTGAAAACTAAAAATACAAACAGGTAAGACAGAATGGGTGGGAGGGGGAAGAGGCACTAAAAAGTGAAACATTGTCTGAGGTTGCAGCAGGTCAGCAGAGTAGTTAGCACTGTCTGCATGCAAACATTGCTAGAAGAATTTAAAAAAAAAATAAAAATCTCTGCAGACATACCTTGGTACACAAATTTTAATTTAAGAGATCTAAAGAATAGTTCTAGGCTTCCCATACTTATGGATGACTGCCTGACACCTCCCACAGCATGACAAAGCTCTATCAACTACCTTATCCCAAGAAATTAATGAGGAGGCACAGACTGAAAGTGCATTATAATGCACGCTAAAATATTTTTATTTTTGGCATGCGGCATTCCAAATAAACGTGACTTACAATGTACCTTACATGTAAAATATTTCAGAGACTCAGGCTACAGAATTATGAAGTACGGAGAGCAAAAAATGTTTTACATTATGTTGCTATCGTGAAGCTATTTGGAATAAATTTATTTATTTACTCTTTCAGAGCACTTAACTTGGATTTGGAAAAAAATAATTATACAAGTAATTTGGATTTAGAATTAAGTGCCCAGGATGACATGAAAAGTGTGGCATCTGCTGCCCATGAGAACCAAGAGCATGCCTGAGGCTACAGGAAATGCATTTAAATAAAGGTGTTGTCCCCCAAAACGGTTTAGAAATCTAACATTTATAGTCAGGGAAAATGTAATGTGATTGACAGCCTGTTTAATTCAAGCATAGGAATGAAGAGAAATAATTAAAATTCCATTATGAATGAAAACTGTATGTTTCGAGAACAACGAACTGTATGTGTCTCATTAGAAAATGCACTAAGTTATTTAATGTTTCTGGAAAATAATTTTAAAAGCTAGCTAGTAGTTGCAATTACTACACTGAACGTAATACCTCGTTTAGAAAAGTAGCGTTTTAATTTCCAAGAAGCCTATGCCTTTCAAGACAGTCTCTTAACCCTGGAATAGACAGAAACCTAACTTTTCTGCAGACATGAGCCTTTAATGAACTACAGTACTGGTAACGTGAGTATGTCATGCTATTTTACTGAAGCGCCCCCACCCACACAGTGATATCATCTAACCTGACACCCCACAGATGATTTAAAAAAAGGTAAAAAAAAAAAGTAGAGATGTGACTTGGAATTTCCCCATGGACATAACAAAGCAGCTCACCTCTACTCTTTACAAGAGCGTGAAGGTTTCTCCCTTCAAAGACAGTTGATAGGAAACCAGCTTCAAATACCGGTACTACCACTGGCCTGTTTTCTATGTTAAGGTAGCTAGAGAAGCCGGTTTGTTTCTTTCTAATTACTAAAAATGTATTTGCTATCACGCTTTGTTGTTTGCCCTGGATAAAAACATTTTTAGAAAACTGTTTGTAGGATGCTAAGAGCCGAACACTTATATCTGGTAGTAGCTCTAAAAATAGAACTTCACCAGGTCATAACCTTTACCATGGCTTAAGATATTTATTTACTTATTATATTCCCTCCTCATTTTGACTCACAAAACATTTTCAAAGTGATTTTAAAAAAGCTAATAACTAGTAGCTGTCAAAACCAAATAACGAGCAGTGCAAAGAACGGCTTTCATTAAATTATTGCTTCTGTTTTGCCCAAAGAAAGAAATACAGACCCCACCTCTTAGAGAAGTAAATGGACATCATCACGTTCAGTAAATTCCTTACTTCACAGTAAGATTTGTGCAGTCTGATTAATAACACTATTTTTACTACCTTCAAACACAATTATACATATTTTAAAAAATACGTGCATCATGTATTAACACACAAAAACGGCCCCGTGTAAAAGAAAGGGTAAAGTTGGAGGAAAGTAATTACTTAAAACTAATCTAGAACTGAAGATACAAATACAGCATTCAGAGACTTTTATGAATTCATGTGACACACCTGAACCAACTGAAATGTCATACAACTGCTCCAATGCTATTAAAGCAGAAAAAAACACACTTACAGACAGTGACTCCAAAACCCCATTTGAATTTAACTAAGAATGTAAAATTTTTCTCTAGGCCACTTCCTGCTGTTGCTGGAAACATTCCCTCCTTTAAACGGAGATGGATTTCAAGGTACTGTACTTAGTGTTGTTTTGAGAGTGCATTCAGAAGAAAATGTGAACGTGTAGGCAAACTGGAAACTCTCTGGAGAGATTACCCACTTATTTAACCACATTTCCTGTTTTTTAACCCGTTTGTCCTAAGTCAGTCCTTAGACTACTGACAAAAATAGATACAAGCGTGCTATTTATAGCTCATTAGCAGGTCTTTCTTGGTAAAACTGAAAATGTTTTGATAAATCTATTGTTCTTACTAGCTCCATACTAATTAAACTGTGAATCAGATTAATGTTTCCTTGAAATTCTTATCTGCATAGCTCATGGTAATTATAAATAGACAGCGCCTTAGGAATCAGAGAAAAGGTGGTAAGAACTAATAGTGACCTAGAAAATAGCTATCAATAACTGAAATTTAACGAAGACGTTACTGGTAATCTATGTGGGAAATAGATCTGTACTGTTACAAAGCGCAGTTCTGCAGCAAGGGAGGACAGAACCTGACCCGTGAGTCAGGACCTAGCTAAATATTTTGAGATCTAAAGGCCAGAGTGCTACATCTTTGAATTAGTTGCCTTGCTCTTACTTTCAGCCATGATACTATGGTGATACAACACAGCAAATGTCACTTGAAGGACTTGACACAAGTAGCCACAAAACTACTTTGCAAAAATGTTAAACATGAAGGCTTTCAAGACTTACATTACTTGTAGTTTTTGAACTATTTTTATTCACGCAATAGAAATTATGTCATCATGTTCAAAGAACCTGAAAGTTTCTGTGTTTCAGCTGGCTTGGATTAGCAAGAGCTCTGAAGACTGCCAATACTGTGATTGATACCATTGTAGACTAAGTCCATGCATAGACAAGAGGAGAACACCAAGAGAATAATACAGGTTCTGTGCCCTTCTACACAGCCCAAACTATGATGTCTTTAAAAAAGAAGATGCTGGGCTGTTCTGAGCTTTCTGCTACTCCATCAAACCTTCCAGAAGGATCTGAGGGATAGATGAAGTTTGCAATCCAAATACTTGCTGTTTTCTGATCCTCACCACATGCATTAAAATCCACTGCTTCTTGGGACAGAATATAATCTGCTTTATCATTAAGAAGATAAAGACCAAAAGCTGTAAAGGGCAAAGACTACAATAGGAAATGTGAAGCCCAATAGCGCTTCACTTGGGAAAAAGAGATGTTTGCTAGCATCTCAAAAGATATGCAGGTAGCTGAAGTCCAATTTGGTATGTACGCATTTTATCAGCAGAGTTTTGTTAAGACATGACTTACTTTCATCCATCAAACACAGTAACATAAAGTGTAAAGGGCCTTTTACCAACTCAGACCTGAAGGTCATGAGCAAAGGATGCTGCATACCATACTGAGAACTGAACCATAAAGGCTCTCAGATTACTTGAATTATTGCAGAATAAGCTAAATTTCAACCCCTTAATCTGGTAACAAAAAATATAAACGGCAAAAGGAAAAAAAAAAATCAAAACACTCTAAACCAAACAAAAAGCCTCTGCATTAGTGTAAAAAAAAAATTACCTCCTTCGGATATTACAGCCATCTATACCTCTTTATCTAAGCATACACAGGTTATCAGCTCACCAAAATTACCTCTTGTAAACAAATGCACCAATGACCCTTAGCTGAGCCCAGTACTTGAGATATATGACCTACAGAAACTTGCCTTTTTGTTGTTGTCATTTAAGTACTAACAGCATTGTCTGCCACAGTTACAGCCATTAAACAGTGCTCTACATGCACAGTTGCCCAAAAAACGTGTGCTTGTAATCCAAGAACATAAACCAGAGACAGAATAGGAATACAAACGCTTCGTAGCCAACAGTGTGTTGCCCTACAGATTTAGCAGCACTTAAAAAAAAATATAAATATCTTACCATTTCTACTTCAGTATTAACAGCGCTGGGGCTATTGAGTCTTTTTTGGTTGAATTTAAGTGACTATATATGTTTGACTTAAGGGGAAATCCAACAGTATCAAATAATCACAACTATCAGATATTTAAAGTAGCAATTGCACTATGAGAAGAGAAATTTCACTCAACTACAACATAATATATACTATCCAAAACAAAACCATCGTTATCCCTGAGTGGGAAAAATGGGTTCTGCAGAATGAAATTTATGTGCGAGATTCTTAGATATAGAATCATAGAATAGTTTAAGTTGGAAGGGACCTTTAAAGGTCATCTAGTCCAACCTCCCCCACAATAAGCAGGGACATCTTCAACTAGTTCAGGTTGCTCAGAGCCCCGTCCATCCTGACCTTGAATGTTTCCAGGGATGGGGCATCTACCACCTCTCTGGGCAACCTGTTCCAGTGTTTCTCGCCCCTCATTGTAAAAAATTTCTTCCTTCTATCCAGCCTAGATCTTTCCTCTTTTAGTTTAAAGCCATTACTCCTTGTCCTATTGCAACGGGCCCCGCCAAAAAGTTTGTCGCCATCTTTCCTGTAGGCCCCCTTTAAATACTGAAAGGCTGCAATAAGGTCTCCCTGGAGCGTTCTCTTCTCCAGGCTGAACAATCCCAACTCTCTCAGCCTGTCCCCACAGCAGAGGCCCTCCAATCATTTTTGGGGCCCTCCTCCAGACCCGCTCCAACATGGTCCATGTCTTTCCTGTGCTGGGGGCTCCAGAGCTGGACACAGTACTCCAATGTAACAAAACCTCCTTCTTGACTTGAAAATGAATACATCTAGGCATGCCTCAGTACTACCTAAACTTTTCTACTACCAGTAACCCATTAGCTGTAGGATGGCTTCCTAAGCAAATACGGCTTCATTCCCCCCAAGGAAAATTTCTCAAAGTTTTAACAAATTACATCATCCCCATCACCCCCCCTCCCCGCCCCCCATCATTTTCAGCATATAATAGTCATAACATTATGTATATAAGTTCTATTATCACTAAATTTCCACTAAGAACAATTTACTGCTGAATCATTTTCTTTTGATAAAATAGAGTGTTAATAACTAACATGTAAGGTGCTGAAAAATCAACAGGGCACACATCCCTGGTATGACCATGTTCCCACTGATTTTAGCAGCCTGTAAGGCAGGACTGAGATGCTTCTGTGCATATCCAGAATATTTGGCAGAGTGGAAACTTAATGGCTGTTTTCTGGCCACAGAACATTCTTAAGTTTCTAATGCCTGTAAGCAATAGAAACACTGAGCAAGACACAATATTGCACATAAGAGGGGACAGACTGCTTAGTATATATATACATTGGACATATTTTCAAAAAAAGCCACCTGCATCAACAGTTTTCTCATGAAATACAGAGTATGCTGACCAAGAAACTGCTCTGCTGCTTAAAAGCTCTCTTTGGGTTGGTTTTTTTTTTGTTTTTTTGGGGGGTTTCTTTTGTTTTGGTTTTTTTTTTTTTTTTTTTTTTCAGAAAAATAGAGAAACTCTGGAACTGAGCAACTGGTGGGTGGTGGACATACCAGAGTATCATCATCTTTTAAATCTAGCACCTGCATTCTCTTGAAGCCTGGTACTCATATAATTTTCAGTACTGTACCCTGTTTGTCATTTACCTAAAGCATTTTCCAAATTCTTCACAACTGAGCCACGTAGGAAAAAAGACACCAATTGTACCCCTTCATAATTTTGACATGGGCTTCCAAAAGCCTGAGTGTGATAACTCATCAAATTTGGTGGTCCTCACCAAATCTCTCACTTTACATATGTGCAGGTTAATTATGGCCAGTCACACATCCAGTGGTGTCAGCGGGGGTCAAAGTCAGGAACACAGACTAACTCCTTCACACTGCCCCCAGATACCCCCATACAGGAGGTTTTATGTAATGGCAAGAAGTGTCAATTTAAAAAGATGTGTTTCACAGATAAAAGAGGGTAGCTATACGCATCATAAAGACACAGAATGACCAATTCAATGGGAAAAGCAAGTCACTTCATTAATTGTAAGGTATACTAAAAATCAACATCTCTATCAAAACTGAGAACAGTTGAATCCAAAAATTTCAAGCAGTATTTCCTTTCATTAACAGAAACCAAGCATAGTCTGCAAGAATATTCATTTATTTCTTTCAAACACATCATTTTTAAGGCACCCTGAAGGTGTCCTTTCATGATTTTATAAAACCTAAAATTATTAAAACCTTTCAAAACACAGACTTGCTCAGGAAACAGTGTGTTCTTCTCGTAATTCCTGAAGTCACTGGTACTTTAATAATAGCCTGTCATATGCAAAATGACAGCAATTTCATAAATGAAGAAAGAGCTTAGAGATATACTATGTTTATGAATTTACTTCGCTTGTCACTCAAATATTATTATTCTAAGAAGTGAGAAAACTGAAGCCAACTGATCCAAGAGAGACCAATTTCACAAAAAAAGTATTTGCAACGATACAGACACTAATTATTTTAGTGTCCAGTTATGTCCTGCACCTGTCTAGCCTTCAAGCTATAGAAAAAAATCTTAGTCACCAGTGAAACACATCCTGTGTTAATTGCAGTGGGTTAAGACAGATACAATTTGGTAAGTAAAAGTGAAGGCAAACATGGCAAAAGGAAGTAGAGCATGGACTTTTTAAAAGAGGGTTGTTTGGTTTTTTTTAAGTACGAAACTTTAAAAATGGTGCTTTGAGCAAGAAGATTCCTAGCAGCAATAAGATACACAATTTTCCTGTCTTTTACGGTACAGTTTTGTTAGTACCATTAATGATTTTAAATTTTTTTTTTTTTCAAGTTGCTCTTTCTATTGAATTATATCAAAAGTACAATGGTAACAAGCAGGTCAAAATAACTTTTCCAAAGGTGTGGTACAGATATAATACAAAACTCCCAAGAGTTTTAGAACAAGCAAAGGTCTGTGAATGTTCTTAACTCAAAAAAAACAAGCCAGGGTATTAGCTTACAAGCAAACACTAATAGGTAGCAGTATTTCATAGGCACAGTGGAAGTATTGAGTCATGGGAAAGATCTGATCGAAGACAAGGACCTTGGTTACAGATGTGGTGGATTTTTTGGAAGATGTTGTTGGAGGTCATGCTCTGCTTCATTTCACCAAATTCTCAAATTTGAATTCTATGGTAAAATCTAGTTTCTTTCTCACATTTGGTAACTTCTGATGACCTCGAAGATGTAGAAATGATTTTGACTTTCAGCTAGTCCTTACTTCTACCAATGTATGTATTTAAAGCATTATGTACTGCAGTCAAATGCACGTAGATCAGCAAATCAGTAATAAATACTCACAAGAGTATACCTTAAATTTACCACAACCCCCCCTGAATTCTATATAGAATTTTATTCAGCTGTCTGTTTAAATAAGCAGTGAGTTGGAACCAGACCACAGTAGCTTTTAGAGATGTTACTGCAGTAAAAAAAACCCAAACCAACCAAATAAAAACCCAAAACATCTTATTGCCCTCTACGCTGCCAGGAAAAAGAAAAAAGAGACAAAAATTGTTGCAAGGCACATACAGTATTCAGTGAGACCACGTATTTATCCTATTTATTAGAGTGAAGGTGAGAACTTGCACTGGCTTCCAATGTTACTATTTCACAGCTTTCCACTTCCAAATTTCACTTAATCCCTACAGCATTTTGAAAAGGGCATGGATTTGAAATGAAGAATGTCTTTGCATGACCTGAACAATAGATCCTTAAAATATGTTCAAGTCCAAAATTAACATTTGGAAGCTATCTGGACTCAGGAGTGACCCACAATAACTGGAAAGCTTAAGATTTTTCACAGTTCAAAGTAAAGGATTTTAATAATTTTGAATTACTTCAACTGCTGAACAAGTCCAGCATTATAATTTCATTCACACATCAATAAAGTTTAAGTGTTTCATTAAATTTAAATTGCTATTCGTTGTGTAAAGAAATTTTAAGCTAACAAAATGCTTTTTATTACAATGGATCTGCTGTAGTGTTAGAAGTCTATCATATTTTCTCACTTAAAAAGTAAGAGTTCAAGGGCTTGATAACTTGGCTACAGAGAGAATATGCTCCAGGCTGAATTCTGCATAGAAATTTTCTATAGAAAGCGGAGATTTTTTGTTACACTAAAATTTTCAACTTAAAAACATGCACACACCCCCGGGCAGAACATGTTACTGAAGCGTTGAGTACACAGCTATCTTCCCCACTCCGCTAGTTTAGCTGTCCAGTAGCAAGGTACATCTTGGAGACTGTATGTTCATCACTGTATTTAAAATGTTAAAAACTACAACATCCGTAACTACTGCACACATTCAGGGACATAACATGACAAAACTACTCTCTAAGCCCAGCAGTGTGAATTACAGAAACCACATAGGCAGCTCCCTGCACAGACAAGCCTGATAACTTTAATGCAGCTGAGTTTACTTACAGTAATAGCAAAATTCTAACTTGGAACTTCCCATTTAAACAAAGTGCACAAAACTCTGAACCAGTATAATCTGAGCTAGAGGACTATGACTTAGTTACAAAAAGCAGCAGACAAAGCTCCACTACAGATGAACAATTAGCCTTAAGTGAGACCCACATTCACCTATGGGTAGGTATCAACACCACCTTAAAGCTTCTAAAGTATTAATCATGGCTTGTAGATGCTTCTTGACCTCACAGTGCTCCCACACACACTCTGCCTTCTGAAACTATGACTTCAATATCATTTACTAAACTATTCCACAGTTTAAAGTCCCAGAGTTTCTGGAGCGTATCAGTCTGCCTTGAACCCAACTTTTAAAATGGATGCCTTGATTTCCACAGGATCTAGTCTGAAGCTCTGACAAGCTCAAAACAGAAAATATAGCTGTATGTATTAGTCAACACAATATGAAAAATGCAACTGTTTCAGAAAAAAAATATATTTAAATATAAAATAAAAAAATGAGGTAACCCTGAGAATGCATTTAATCTCTCATCAGATAAATGCTGTATAGTAAAAAATTAGTTCTGTCAATACAGAAAGCTACCCACGCACTAACTGACAGCCATGCAACAGCAGTGCAAGCGTGAATGCCTTTGGGATCAGGCTAGAGAACCTCAAAGGGACTTTACAAGAGTTCAGGGGTAAAAGAAGAGAGCACTCCCAAGATCTTTGAGGAGCAAGCACTACCCAACTGGATATTACGTGAGGAATGGCAAAGCATCTACAAGTGAGCACAACTGTGGAAGTAAATCTTTGTAGGAAGAGAGTAAGTCCAAGCTAAAAAGCTTAACGAAGGAGGCTGATACAGACCCAAGATCACAGTTTGGGACTACAGGTAATTTTACTTTTCATTGGACTTTCTTTCCCTACCCCATTTGTTTTATTACACCTCAGTTTGTCAAAGACTGCTGCGGGAACTACCTCGAGCATTATCAAGATAATAAAAATCTAGTTTCTAAGGGTAATGATTGAAGGAGCAGTCTAACATTGAGTCCACTCAAACACCTAATTCACAACCAAGGTTTTAATGTTTTTTGGCTTATAATCAAACTAGTAATCAAATAAAAAGAAACAATAGTAATAGTGACTATTGCTTTGCAGTTCTAAGCTTTTGGCTTTTTATAATATGACCTTATCATACCTCCCTCGCCTCCCTGGTCTTCAGTTCTGGCTCTCAAACCCATCCGAAGCACCACTGAGCTCTTCCTCTTGCACCTTTCCATCCATCCATTCCTACTCACTTATCCAACCGGTAAACCCAACCTGCCAGTGATCCACAATTGTTTCCTGCCTCATTTCAGTAACATTGGGGCACTCTAAGTAATCACTAAACCAAACAGTAAACATTAAGATGGCATTTATGCTTATCAAATGCAAAGTAAACATGAAAGCATTCACTATGCCAACAAATTAGACCACTGAGCAGTGCTGTTCTGCTGATGACACGATTTATTACTACTTATGTTTTATTGAACAGGTTGGGGCAGTACCAAACTTGTGCGGATACCCCCTCATTCGTGCATGTAATACAGGGTGTTCAAAGCAGAAAAAAAAATGATGCTTGCCCTTTCTCCTCTATGCATTATCATTGATTCCAATCCCCGATTAATTTTCTGCTTTGAGCAATGCAGAGATCAGATGCTATTATCAAAGACAGTCATAAAAATACTAAATAATATTAAAATAGCTGAAGTTTTTTGAAAAGTCTGCTTGAGGGTCTAAAAACATATTTAGGTTACTTGTAAAAAAAGAGGGTTGTTGACATTAACACGTCTTAGGTCTTCAAATTTTTCAGGTGAGAAAGATTATTTTTTTTCCCCTATCCTATTATTTCCCTTTTAAAAATACATCCTGCTTTAAATAGGCAATTTACAAATTTGCTGACCCCTTAATTTTGCAGTTTGAGAAGAATACAGGTGTTCCAACTTTTAATGAAAAGGTAAAGATAAAATGTTTTTGGAGCTTAATTCCTGGAGCTTAATAGTCTTCAGCAAAGCATAGACAGAAATGCCACAATGTATCGCAGGAAGGGGTTTGACAGGTAAAGCCAAATAAAAGTTGGGAGAGAGATGGGTGACAGTCTAGTAAACAACTACCGGTAGGCTTAACAGAAAACACTGTAAAGCAGAACTGCGAGTGAAGGCAAGATGTGCAAAGCTAGAAACAGAATAAGAAATAAAACAGTTAAGTTGCAGATGAACTTCTACTGCATGCTTGCTTGCACACATGAAATCTAGAGCCTGCTGAGGCCAGCCAACAAGAAACTTGATTCAAAAATCATCAGCAGAAAATCTTGCATGCAAGAAGTGTGTGGAAGCACAAGAAGATATCTAACAAAGTCGACATGCAAGTACAACTCAGTATGTGGCAGGCAGGGACCGGAAAATGCAATGTCTCTCCAGGACATTTTCTACTGGAATTTCTATAATAGTCAGAAATTAAAGATAACCTGCCGGCAGAAACTACAGGAAGCTGGAGAAACAGCTCTTTCTCCTGTTCTCATCTTTTGCAACTGTTTCCAAGGGTACCATGTCCATTCCATTTCACCAGCCAGAACAATCCTTAATTTTTATAATTCAGACACCAATGTATTATGTTACAGAAATCTCACAGTTGTCAGAAGTGAGAAATGTAATGAAACTGGAATGTCTGAAAGTGAAATTGAAGAAAAACCTGAGGTTAAAATGAAGTTATACAAATGAAGGTATCTTGAAACATGCAGTGAAATTTGTGAATTTTTTCGAGTAGCAAATTTTTATTTTTTTTTTATTTTTATTTTATAAAATTAATTGCAAGGCTACGATATGATAACCCCTGACTTCAAAATTTTAGTACATTATTCTACTCGGCGAAGAATTATGTGTAGTAAATCAAACGCAAGAACTGCAGTCATGCAACACATTAATTGTTACACTTGCTGGTTGAACAGGTCATTTAAGGATGTTGAATTCAACTCATCCTGATAAAAATGTGATTGTTGATACACAACATAGTTAATATTTCCTTACTATAATGACAAAATATCAAATTACTAATGTATGTTGCAAATGCAGTCAGTTTGAATGAAAAATAGCATATTTTAACCAGAGTACTTAAAGAGTACTGTGTATAAGAAAACTCTGGTGTTCCAAAAAGTTTCTCCACAAAGGCACAACACACCAGCACAGAAACACAGCTGTTTCTTTAAGCACTGATTCCCTTTTGTGTGGCCCTGTGTTTATGTGGTGTCCTTTTTTTTTTGCCTTCACACATCCCAGATGAGCTTGCTGCAGTTCAGTTCTTCCAAAATGTAGAAAAGAGACCCAGCTATACTTTATTCTTACCTCCTAGGGGCATGGGGGAAGGGGGAAGACCCAGGGAAAAAGAAAAAAAAAAAAAAAAAAAAAAAAAAGAAATCACTTTGCTGCTACAATTACTAGCACTTAAAAGTAAGTTCGCTTTTCAGTAGCTAAAGTTGGCACTCTTACCAATGCTGAACCCTCTGTACACTCTAAACTGCAACCTGAGAAACGCTGCAAGAAAATGAAATACAATGGCATACAATGCAAGAATGTGCAGGCTATAAAACATATAAGGCTTCAGCCTGTACACTCTCCTTCTACTCCAGTAGCTAGATGAAAATATCTAGTAAGTGGAATATATCCATGACTGTGCCACGAAGAGTAAAACAACTCATTTGGTAACAAAAAACCCCACAGTTGACAAGTCCTTTAGCAACTTTATTTGCCAATGCAGAACACTTTTTTCTTTTAATATTACAGCATTTATTTCCTATATGCAAAAGCATCATTGTTTTCTTCCTGTTCGCATACAAAGACTGACTGACATGTTATATCTCTCATCAAAACAGCAGAATTTGGCCTTACTAAAGCATAAAAAGACAGACAATTCCTGAACGCAGGACATCAATAGTTTGAGATCTGTTGGAGTTCAAAATCATCTACATCTAGTAAGGTAACTCTGAAGCCATTCATTTGAAGTGTTAGAAGCAATCTAAAGGGTTACCGAGATTTCAAACCAAACTATTTTGCACATTTCAGTCAAAAAGTAATTGCCTATTTCTCAAAAAAAAAAAAAAAAAAAAAAAAAGATTTCTACTATATCCAAATGTTTTTAAGATGTAAATGCACTTGTCATCTTTCATGTAAGCAGGGTGCTGGTGCCCCAAACCAAACAAAAGAAGAAAAGTTAGGGTTGACAAGTATGTCGCTGTGTAACTACAAATTAAATATGCCTTTTGATATTTCAGTTTTAACTGTTGAGTACCTTTTCATCAGGCTATTGCCATTAGAAGTTTTTTATTAGATTTTTAAATTAGACAAATAACAGATAAGAGATGTGACAAGTATATCAAAGCTGATTTAGCAGATCTGACGCACTTAATCTTTTACTGTAAGAGTGGCATTTGATATATTTCAAAGGTTTCAAACAATGCTCCCTTAACATGCCAAATAAGAAGAAATTCAGATTTAACTCTACTATATTCAATTTATGCCAAGTACAGAACGAATATCTAAAAAACACAATCCACTTTCAGTTAAAAGTGTGAAATTACCTGAAACTTTCAGTCCAATGTGAAATCTTAAATACTACAACCACCCCCCCAACCCCCAATATGTGACAACACCAGTGAAACAGAAGATACATATTTTAAAAAGGTTGTTGGACTAGCCTCTGCAAATTTCTATGCTGTGCACTTTGGAGAATGTTGGCTAGACTGCACAGCAGCCAGAATTTCAAAGAATAATTTGTGAAGAGGGATCACCATACCTGAATTCCTCAGAAAAATAAATGAACATCCACTTTTTCTGTGGTAAAATAATAAATAAATAAAATAAATAAATCCACACTTCTTATACTCTCAAATTTATGTAATTGTTGTATATGTAAACAAATAAAATTCAATGAACTTGCCACATTATTAAAAATAATTTAATATTTGCATGCAAACCCTCACATTAATAATGTAAAAGACAGAATGCTCACATACTACAACTACTTTTGCTTGTACCGCACAAACTTCAACACACAGAAATCTTTTCTATCCAAACTCAGAGTAACACAACCACCTCGTTCACCCTCCAAAAGACTATAAGCTTGGAATCCAGCGAAGATCACAGAGCCTAATTTTGTCAGGTGTCTAAGACAAGATATACGCATTTAAAATAGAATTTAAAAAAAGCCCAAACACAACCTACTACCAAAAGAGTAGTAGGTACTACTACTACTTTGGTAGTTGAGTACTACCAAATTAACATTATGTTTCTCATTATTCCTTTCATCTCTTAATTCTGCTAATACCATAGATTAAATTAGAACAATGGTTCAAACAAGAAAAAAGAACCAAGCTAGATTTCATTGTTGCTACATGTTAAAATTGAAGTCTTTGTTGTAAAGACTCAGAAGTCAACACTGAAATGAAAATGAAAATTTAAATGAAAGTTATTTATTAACAATAAATCTAATGAAGTTAATAATACTGCCTTCTAACACCAGCAGCCACACCTTAGATCAAAATAAAGGGGTAAATTTATAATTACACTGTGCCTAAGTTCTTTCTTACATTCAGAACTTTCATATTGAAAGGAGCATGTATGTTGAAAAACTAAACAATAAAAGTTTTAGCACATAGGCTAAATTAAAATTTGCCCCATGCAAACAATTTGCCCTTCCTTATATTTAAAACTGTAACAAAAACCATATGTATAAATAAATATCTAATAATTACAGGACAAGTAAGCAAGGCACATGCTTTTTCCACACTGACAGAAACATGGTACAAAACTTTAATATTATGTATTTTTCAAAGCTCACTCAAAAGGCAGTTTTCCTAATTTCATTCTAACTTCGTCTTCAGAACTGTTCATTTATTACAGTTCTCATTCTTCTATTTTCCCTTCTATCTCCCCACGAATTATATGATGCAAGACAGTATTGTCCCCAGTACTTACGACAGATGACTGTGAAGTTGCCAACAGATTGTCAAGGTTTTTGGATAAGATTTTTCTGAGTATTTTATACGTTACAAGACTTCAGGTAGTCAAATTGAACATGAATGCTCAAATTGACAGGAGTCAAAGAAGGCATTTTAAAGATAAAGATAAAAATGCTTAAGTGAGTTATCAACATGACACAGAAAACCCTGCGGAGGCAGGGAGAGAATCCTGTCTCTACTTTTTTTCCCCTCCCTGATTATGCTTCACTCACTTCTCCAAATCTGTAACAGCTGAGGATAGATTTTTGCCTGTAAGAGCTCCATGTAATACAAACCCCAGTGTTATTTCCAAAACAGCCTCCATTTCATGAAGCAAGTCAAGTGTACCCATGTGGGAGAAAGTGTCATTATTTAAAGACTGGATTATACTTGATTGTCGTTGTGTAGTTTTATTCTGTACATAATTTTTACCGACATTGAAAAGAAAGCAAACAAAAAAACAGAATAGAAACCAGAAAATTCTCCTACTGCATTGATCTACATGGCTCAACAACAGAACTGGCAATATATACATGTAACTTCTGCATAGTAGATTTATACAGATTTGAGTCATTTGGCTGACGTTGTAGAGTTTGACTTTTGTAGCCTTGATTTTGTAGCCTCTTCTTGAAAAGGAACAATGTTGATGGCATTGGCAAGGCAAAACATTTAGGCCATTTTTCTGTTTCTCAGTGGTACTGCCTACACGTAGCAAGTGGCATTGCCTGTACTGTTACTATAAGTATATAGGAATATATACATAACTTCTGCCAGCTGTACAAAGAAAGTGATTGGTAACATTAATAGACTCTCATCCCTAGAGGACAAGAGTGCAAGACTGAGGGGATTTCTTTGATTACACTGCAGCTTCTGGTAAGCTCACTGATCTAGTGAGTATCAGACCTCTCTACCCTTTTATTTGCACTGTCTCTTGTTTGTATAAACCCTTTCAATACCTTTCTGTGTTAATTCTATTTCTAAATCATACCCTAATTTATGTTTCTACCTTGCTCATCCAGTCCTGGATTCCCACTTTCTTCCACCGTTGTTCCTTGCTTGATACTAGTCTTGATCACAAGCTTTTCATTCCAGTCTGCTCCCTCCCCTGCAGTTATCTATCTTCTACCAGTATTGGTATCCACCCCACGAACAATTCCATCTACCCAAAAGCATTATCTTCCCAACAGTCCAGATCAGGTGCTCTCTGCATTTTATTCAGAAGCCCCTTCATTTTGCTCAGTAACAGCAGGGGGAGCATCAAGAGAGGAATAGTTGCTAGTGCTCAATGGGTACAATTGTTCGAAAACAATTGCAGTCTTGAAGCTCTGGGCTGGACTGGCAACACAGGAAAGTCATCATCAGAAAATGCTTAATGTTATTCCTAACCAATTCCTGAGTATTTTCATAGCCAACTTTTTCCAAAATGTCCTTTGCATAAGATATATCCATGGCATCAACATGCCCCAACTCTGGTCAAATTTTCAATCTGCAGATGGAATGCTTGAAAGTTTCAGATTGCATCAGGGAAATGATTTGCCTTTTACCTTAGCTTTTAAACGTGGTAAATCAATGCCTTTTCCCTCCTCTTTCCTGTCAGAAAAAGAACTGTTCTTGTCAAAATTTGACTTTACACTACCCACTAGTACTACCTGAAAGCTAATGCAGAAACACCACATAAAAAAGAATTCAGCCCAAACTATTATGTCCTGGCCATCAGGCAGAGTTGTATCCACTAAGGAACATCGAGTAACTATACTAATGCAACACTGGAATTGAACACTCAGGAACACAACTGAGGCCTAAATGTTTTCCCTTGCCAACGTCATCAACTTTTTTTCTTTTTTAAAATTAAGGCTACGAAAGTCAAGATCTAAGCCAGCCGAATGACTCAGATCAAATCTTTAAACTTTGCAGTCATAAAGATTACTAAAGAACAGATAATTTCTACTATACAAAATAATTTTTTTTTCCTCAACAAATCAATGGGTCAATCTTTAACAAATCCGGGAGTGAATTGTGTTTGACTCAGTGTGACCCACTCCAAGTCATCTGTATGCTATTTTAGTTTAATGAAGCAAATCCTTTTCATGCTATACTTGGAGAGGAACTGTAAAGTAGAGCCTTTTTTGTTTGCTTGTTTTGGGTTTTTCTAAGAGGAAAATGAAAAGATAGTACGTCTACCACAGTACTAACTGCATCTTTTAGATTACATAATGGTATATTTTCTGAACTATAATCCTGTTGCACAATTTAATTTTGTCTGTGAATATTAACTTATAAGAAAAAAATAATTATATGCTTGCTGGGTGATTTATTATTTTTTTTAATTGAATACTGGAAAAAGTCAGATTCTCATATGCTCCATAAAGAGGTGGTTGGGTTTTTGTCCAGTCATTTTCAATAACCAAGGTCACCTATCTCCTCCAAGAGGGAGACTTTCCCAGTCACTAGTGTTATCTTCAGAGCCCTGAATATTTTCAGTCAATAAATCATTGCTAAAACCAGACAAACTGAAGGTACTCACAGTTACACTTTTATACCAATAGTCAACAAGCTACCTATGACAGAATTTATCCATCAGAAAGATAGATCATCAAGATGGAGAAGCATGGAAGAAGTGACTATGCGTCCCTTCTGAACATGTCTACCTTGGGGATTAACAAAAAAAAAAACCCAAACAACTTTTTTCACTACTTCAAATTGGCATCACTTGGCCAATACTATGATATATCTCTGAAGAGGAGTCTCTAATAATCACCATCTTTACTCTGATTTTTACCAAAAAGTTGCAGATAAAGTGCTTTAAACCAACAATACACTGGACAACAAGCAGACTAAGGCACATCTCTAATAGAAATTCAGTACTTCCTTTAAATGAAAAAATATTACAGGATAATCCTAAAGGCAATGGGAGTCTAGTAAATAGATCCCATGCACTAGGTCAAGAAATGGGCATATAAAATCTGAAACAACTTCTTTTTCTCTGTCTTTGTTAGCTAGTAGGAATGCAAATATGCCAAGCAAAAACATACTTTAAAAATGATGAGAAGTTATGTACTATTCAGATAAAAATTTGAATGTGCAAGATTAAATTTTAAAGTTCTTTTTGCTATAGTCTGTATTAGAGCATATATTCTGAGCACAAAAGTAGTAATGAACGGTAGAAAGACGCTTTTCTTTAAAATAATAAACCCTAAGATCTTTGCATTTTTAAGGCCCAGTGAGCATGCACTGCACCTCCTGATTCACAGATTACAAGCGTAATTACCTCCCTATCAAATTTTAAAGTACCACAAAATTTCTACTAAGCTTGCCATATACAACTCTATGAAACAATCAAAACAAGAAAGTACAAATTGCTATGTCAGTCACCGATTTACTGAAAACTAATACAAGATCACCTTCAAAATGCCATGTACTACGTTACTGCAACTAATTTCTACTTGGTATTAACCAGACATTCATGTGGTAAGCGATTTAGATGTATTCATTTTAGATATGACAAATTAGATGTTCAAAGGACCTAAGTGTTAAGATGTGCACAGTATTCACTACTTAAAAAAACCACCCCAAAATCCCAGACTCATTTATATTATGCTTCCTTAAAACAGAGGCTCTTAAAGCACCTAATTAATGACTAACATCTCAGTCATTTTCAATACCTTATACCTGCCCTTCTTCAATGGTTTAACAGTCTTTGCTGAACTACTGTTATAGTATGCATTTTCTCATAATTTTACCTTTTCAGAACCGTAATTACATCTATTACAAAAGTGGCCAGATTCTTTGGAAAAAAAAATCCCAAACAACCTCAATGAATTTCATAAGAAAATAGCAAAGATGTCTTTTATAATTCTTTCTATTATATATAAGCAATGAAGCAAAATAATCACAAAAAACAAGTATTAAAGAGATTATCAATGATAAAAGCTGCTTTAATCATCTGAGGGTATTTGAAAAATGATTTAGGAATTAAGTAAAGTCTGTGAGAAAGAACTTATAATAAGAACTTGTCAAAAGTTAAAAACAGACTAGAAAGAAGTTTTTAATTTTACAGTATATTTTAGCTCCTATCAATCACTGTTAAAATAATTGCAGAGTTTTATAAGTAGATATTTACCTGCTGGAACAAGACAATCTTTCCAATCAAAATATCCTGCATAAATGCCAGGTTCCAAGGACCCAACTATCGGATCTGCCTTGAATTCAATGTACATTTCAAACAGTCTTTGATCCAGCTCTTTCAAGGATTCCATACTAACCTAAAAAACAAAACAAAAACAAAACAAAAAAAGGGAGAGAAAGAACATAATAAACAGTCATTAATTACAAGAATTAAATCACATACCCAAAAACTTATATCACATCTTCTTTAACTTTAGGTAAAGAGTAGCAATTACTTACACATTTCAGTTCATAATTACATATATAAAAAAACTAGGAACTTCCATATTATCTGTCCATCCTACCCAGTATTTTTTTTTCTCATTGGGCTCAGCAATAGATACATATAGAAAGGTCCAAGACATGCCAAAGCAGGCACATCACACTGTTATTGCCTAATGGCATGATTTTTTTTCTGCATGTCCGGAGGTCTTGATCTTGCACCAAGCAAGCAACCAAACTTTGCCAATGCTTTAAAATATGCCCATAATAATTTCCATCCTGAAACACAAAGAATTTCATATAATATTTAAAATCTACCCATTGGAATTATTGCGATTTCTCGCTATCTGCTCTATACTTTAAAAAGATTTATTTTGGAGTCTCTGCCTTCTGAAACTGTACATGTGAACTTCCCCCCTCTACTTCAAGGCACTGCAGTACAACAGATGCATAAGCTACAGCTCACAAACGTCTGCAGAATTTTTCCTCTTTAACAGTTCCCTATGCAATTTTTATTAATTCACATAACTTAGCCAGACTGAAAGCTAAAGGGATACGCACAATTTTCTCATTCTATCTGAACAACTTTAAATTTTATACAAGAGCTTTTTATTACACATAGGTATGCCTTGTAATTGTAGCTTCTAAAACAATTCTGGAACACAGTGTGTATCATAAAATATTAAAGTAGGAAGTCAGTATTTTAGCATGATAATGGATAATAAATGCAAATAAAATACACTGAAAATATCATAAACATAAATACATATAAGCTGAATCTCATAAGTAAGAGCTTAAGAGATAGCAAAGAAATCTTTTAAACTATTATTCACTTCCCTCAAGCATTAGGGGAAAAATATATATATCATACATATATTATCATATATATACAATATAATTTATATATTATCATATATATATATATATATATATATATATGATCATTTCCAGAAGCAAAGGGGTTTAAAAGTGAGGAAGGCGGCAAGGCTCTAGACCAAACTGGGAATTCAGAAGAAAGAAAAGAATACTGACTCTTTATCATTCCTTTCTGTGTGAAAGACAAAAAGATTTAACGCTGCAAGCTGCAGAATAAGGGATGAAGCTTATTCACTGCAGGGATGTCTCTGAACTGGCATCTCCTATGGCATGCCTACACCGTTAAGTGAAGAGAAAAGGGAACTGCAATATTTGAGTGAGGAAGAGATAGAGAGATAAGCCTTCAGGAATGACATCATAAGGGCAAGGGAAAACAGGTATTATTGAGGTCAAAGTTGCTGCCAGATTCAGCAAAGTTGGGATGGCGAAGCTGATGCTCAGAAACAAAGAGACACGACCACTCTCCTGCTTTCCTATCTGATGAACCTCCTTTAGTTAGTCACAAGAGGATCTGTATCCCAAAGACACGGGGCATTGAAAATTTGGTCCCAGGAGAAGATCAAGGCTATTTTCTTCTTCCCTCCCTTCTATCCAATAGCCTGTTGACACTCAAGACTCGAAAAAGAACACACTAAAAATGTACAAAAATCTCACTAAACCCTCTTTTTCCCCTTACACAGCATCACAGAAATGTAAACCCAGAATGGGTTTCAAGACATTTCTCACTTCAATTTCTTATGACTAGGGAGAATAACTATCCTTTGACCATTCCTATTTAGGTTTGAGCTACTGGGAAAAATACAGTACAAGTTCCAGCACGTAGTCCCTGCAAACATGCACCTATTCAAAGAATCTGTGAAGCAACTGCTTCAGTGGTCCTTAAAGTGTTTTAGAATTAAGTAACTCCACCTTCCACTTCTGCAGTCATTCAATACAAAAGATCATCTGCGCATTCAGTGCAGGTGGTTGGTTTTTTTTGTTTCATGCAAGTCCTCTTCAACCTGTTTCTAGTTCAATGCACAATTAAGACAGTGGTGGGTAACCTTGTTTTTCGGCTGGTGGAAAGATTACAAGAAAGAATGAACAATTCACCTGAATGTTATTTTGAGTCCAGGATGGGGCAGTGAAGCAGAGTAGTAGTCCTTAACAACTCCTGTTGTGTATACCCATTTTCCTGACACTCAAGTGGGGTAAATGCTCATAAAAATATACAATTGTTATCCTTCTGCTCTGAACTTCCCTGTAACTGGAGTTTTCAATTTTTGTATTAAAGTCATTTTGAGCCTCTGTCCTAGTAACCCCGCTGCCTTAGCTAACTATCAGAACTGTGGAAACAATTTTATTCAGAAGCTTAATCAATAAGCAAGGATGAATGATATGGGGTAACATTTCCCACTTGCTAATTGATGAAACTGATGATAAAAAGTTGAATTAAAGAATTTCCACAGAAAAGCACTTAAGAGTTATGTAGAAATTAAATGTAATTACTAGTGAGGACCTTAAGTATGTGTAAAGATGGCATGTGCTAAAGCAGAGTGTAAAATTTGGCCATTTTATGTAACTTTGTATTTGCACACTAAGGAAAAAATGGAAATAATTACCATGTAGAATGTAAGAAAGTTTTCTTGGTTACCATTTTGAGATTTCTATATTTTCAGAATATTAGATAATAATAATTTCCTTTCTAACAAAGGCAACTTAAAACAACCCCAACCAAACAACAGTTTTTACCAATATACACTACACAATTTACTTTAAAATTCAATTTATAAAGCTAACAGAATTTAAAAGCATAGGGTTTTTTGTAGTCTTCTCAGATAAAAACAAATTTTATTTTTTAAAAATTTTGTCATTTTTTTTATTGGGAATTTTGTAGCTAATAAACAGCTAAATAAAGAAAGAAATTTACAGAAATATAGGTGACAGAACAAAACTGAAACAACCCAGCAACCCCACTAAACCTCTCTGGGCTTCTAGCCTCCCTTAAAATTAATTGCCATCTTAAGGTGACTATGTAATTATCCAAATCCTCCCAGCTAGCATTTCTGATTGATGTGTCCCATAGATGCAGTATTGCACTAGTCAGCGCTTTCAAAGGGTTAACACAGATTTGAAATTAATCTGCAACTTCAACATTCAAATTTTGTCATTTATAAACCTACCAGACTTTTAATGGCAATACTTCGACGTGGCTGCACAAGACAGAGTGCTGAATACATCACGGATTTCTTTCTTACTGTCTATACTTGTTGTCTACATAGACAACACTAACTGTACCTAGCTGAACTCTCAGTTGTCTCAGCAGCAAATAGCAATATCCAGAGTAATTTTCTATACTGTACTAACCATACAAATCATATCAACCCCATTTAAATGCTCTTCAAAATTACTTCAGCCACAGACATTCAAACAACGTTCAGGCAGAACAGGACTACGGATGTACTACATAGTAGAAACACCAGTTCGAGTGAAATACTGTACTCTGTACTGGAAAAGATAACATTTTACTTCCAAACAACAAATGTTTCTGGAAATAAACTAGCTTTGTAGTCCTAAGGATTAAGTCACAACGTTTCTCATAAAAAATGATTAATCTTTACAAAAAGGCAGGAAAATGAGACAGCTACTGCCGCCCACTTTGACATTTTCGTTCTTTGAAAAAAAAAACCAAACTAAACCAAACAACAAACCAACCAACAAAACAAAAAACCAACAAAAAACCTGAACTAGTTTATGAACAACAGCTATCAGTAACACCGATTACCAGATGAAATAATTTATCAAGTATATTTCTGAGATAACGATCTTTTATTCTCTGCATTAAGAAAACACAGTGACATTAAACAGCTTTACTAAGAAATCTGATAAGCTTTGCCATTGAACACACAAGCCCTGAATAAGAGATCACATTTTCTATACCAGCTATTTAAGCCTTACAGAAACACATACAACCATGTCATTGATGATGTGTCCAGCTGATGCTTGGAGCCCCACTCATTTGTAGAAGGCGCACCCAAGAGTCCTTTTGGCCATATGAACACATGTACTTAATTTCCACAGAAAGTAAAACAAATAAAAACCTATTTCCTTCAAGCAATGATACTTCAATTCCAGTGCTCTCACTTACTTGAGTTATTTTTTCAACACCTTGAAAGCCATGTTTCTCAAAATGTTCAGCTATATTAAGGAAGGTATGGCGTTCCAGATAACGGCAGTTGCTGAGTGCAATTAAAAGCCTCTGTTCCTAAAAATTTGTTTTAACAGAAGAAAGAGGGTAATAGTTAGAAAAAAGAAATATCAGCATGACAAATACTGGAAATGTATAGTATTTTATTGACTCTCTGTGTGTAATAAACATGCTGATAAATAAAGCAAAGTTTACAAATATTTTTCTCAATAAAGCACCAAGAAGTGAGTGAGTATCAGGTATGATGATTGAACACGTATGCTTTTTCTATGGGATCTGGAGCATTCACTGGAATAGCTGTGACTAATACAGAACCGCGGTTAAGACTTCTTTACAAAAATTAGGGTTGGACAGCTTTCCAGGAAGCTGCTTCCGGCTTTTACTTTGTTTCAAGAAATATGCTAAGAATCATGACCATCATAAAAACGTAACCGAAGATCATCCTCACTTTCACATGAAGCTGGCTAAAACAAGGGAAGAAAACCAGGTACTGAACAAATGCACTCACCCATTCTACAATACTAGAATGTTCAGAAGTATATGATTTCGGCAGTTAATTTGGAAAAAAAAATAAGTGGCTATAACTTATCCTGTTCTTCAGTGATTTTTTTTTTTTTTAATTACAAGGTCAAAGACATTCTGAAGTTGAGATACCAGGATTGCCTTTCCCTGACCTTGGTGCAACAAGGTGTAGTTTCCAAAGAAACAAAGAACCAAACAAGACAGAAGTACTATTTAAATAGCATTTCTCTCCTCCCTGCAATAGTAAAACATTTTTCTATCTCAGATGGAAGTTCAAAATCAAGAGCAGCAAATATTTTGAAAACAAAATTATTTGGCAATGAAATCATCAAAATACTGCAGATCTGATTAAAAATGGTGTTGGTTTTCAGACCCAGAAGAACTCCTGGCAGTCTTGTATTCCAGTAATACGATGACTAGTGTTGAGACGTGCAGTTGCCTACTTTAAATTACAATCCGTTGGTATACAGACTATTCAAAAAGTGAGCATTTTAAAAATACAGTGACAAATACTACTCTGCACTCACTTTCTCTGTTCTCATTACTCAATCAGGAACGAGAAGATAAAGTGTTCTATGATTTATAGAAAAAAAATTAGTAAGAATGTTTGGTTTCCACGGTATCAAAATTTATTGATTTCTTCTTCTTTAAACATTCATACCTATGACATATGGGAGGAAGAGCAGAACATCCACAAAAAGTTACTTTGTCAACAATGAATATCAAAATCTATGTGGTGCAAGAATAAATAGATATAAAGAACTAATTATTATAGTCTGCAGTTCAGAAACTTGGTCTGATTTGGCATTCTGTGACTCTCTTGTAGCAGAAATGCTTATTGCTCTTGTAAATCAGGCAAAGCTGGGCTTCTGACAACATTTAAAACCTATACTAAGGAATATTAATCTCACAAGAGGTTCTCACTAGGTTTCTTTCAGGGAAAAAATACACTTTTTCCATCAGCCACTGGACTAGAAGAAAGGATATTAACAAAGTCAAAGGTGAAGAATATTAAAAACCTTTTTTCCAATTTCCTAAAAACCAAAACCAAACATGCCACACAAATACTTACTGGCAGTAAAATAATTTTTTGGGGAAAAACTACCTTACTGAATATCTGTATCTTCATGGGTTTAAAAAAAGTAACTATAATCAGACCAGTTCTTATCATTTAAAACAAGGTGATATATCAAAAGTCAAATCCTCAGCTGTTTTAACATCAGTGCTATTTTCACTGATTTCAACAATTCCATTTTAGTTTCGGAGGAGGACCTGGTTTCAAAAATTGTGTTCATTAGTTACTTTAAGATAGCATACTAAGATATCACAGACAAACATTGTTTTTAAAAGAAAAATAAAAAAAAAAAAAGAAGACTGCATTCCTTTAACTTTGAGAAGCATTAAGTATCACATCAGCTTTTTAGAAATAGAAGCCAAACTTACTGAAGAAAGACTTGAGTCTTCATGAATGCTTCCAAACAAATCTGGAGATGAAACATCAACTGAAAGACTAGGAATATTATTTTGTAAGTGAGTAGTATAGTGATTTTGATACATAGTGATCTGATAGATGGTGGATTCAAATGAACATTTGGAACAGAAGACTGGAATCTTATTTCAAGCCCCATCACACCAGACAATAAAGCAGCCCACATTGCTCAGTTTTTCTAAGATGTCCACATAGCCTGCAGGAGCTTTGAGGACAGACAGTATTATTCTAGCTACAGACCTTTCCCTCTTAAAGATTTTTCATTTTCTACAATTTCTCTGGTTTGCCACAGATTCTGATTTGTTTTTACATCTATCCAGCCAACAGAGCCATCCAAATAGCAAAAAAAGGAAGTGGTATTAGGAACACAATTAATTTGCCTTTTTCTAATGTGTATTGCATGTACCAATATTTGCCAAGTCTCTGGCTTTTCACACAGAAATGATTGGTACTCTTGGAAACTCAGATTATTTTGACTTGTTTTGGTCCATAATATAAGTGGTTCACGAGCAATTATGGAACAAACAAACTTTCAAGAATTTAGCAGAAATACCGATAGAATCAGTCAAAATAGAAGGGAAGAAAAGAAAGGCAGGGGCTGCTTCTCGACAAGTAGACATTACTTAGTGGCAAGGACAACTCATTCCACATAAGGTCATGTCAAAAACAACATACCTGCTTCTACAGCACACTACAGCTCATGTTGTTGAATAAAATAGTGTAACTAATACCATATTCATTACTTTGTACAATATTTATTACACGATGTCACTCAACCATTTGGCATAAAAAGTATCTACTTTTACTTCAAAGTATCACTAACCAGAGGCAAAAGTATTCACAAGAAATATGAAATACCAGACATGATAAAACCACACCACCACTGAAATTTGAGACGTGCACCCTCAATTTCAGAATACTACACCTAGGTCCTATTTATTTTACTTACTGTGCTGTATCTATGTCACCATCAGGTTTGGTGCTCAGTTGTTCCAAACAGTCTATAAAGACCTAGGAAACAATAAAGCAAGATCTACATCTTCTGCCAGAACTAAAAAAAAAAAAAACATTCTTAAATTCACTTTTACGACAGTCAATAGAAGCAGAACAATCTTTGTCACCTTTGTCTTAAACCTTTCATACATTAATAATATAACATTTTAGTTACACCTTTTGAATGCATATTTTTAATTTTATACACATCACTGTTTACTTGTAGGAAAACACAGGAGTTTTTAATCTTGCTAAGGGATTCTCATCATGCATGGCTAAAATTATGTAATGATAATCTGCTGATTTGCAATGAAGACACTGTTAATAGTTTTCAGCTGTTCAATCTGAACAGTTGGTCCCAAGTAAACATCACAGAAGCATCACTAAAACCCATTTTTTGCTTTGGCTCACAAGGTCTTATTTGAGAAGACTATAAAAACGGTTCAAAAGCCTAAAGAATGTTATTACATAATTTCAAATGTATTTAAAAAATATCAGATTTTATCAGATCAGATATAGGTTTCTGATACAAAAATTAAAAGCTAGATCTTCAGCTGATGAAAATCAGCATTGCTCCTTTTACTGTAGCGTATCAATGTCAGATGACATCAGCTCAGCAAGTGTCTCTCAATCATCAGTAAAATCTTGAACAGTCACAATCAGTAAAATACCTGAATATGTCACCCTCTGAGGATTTGATACCATCAGATTCAGCTAGTAAGCTCTACGTACATTTAAAGTCAAACATTTCTCAGTATTCCAGAGTGTATCAGAGGAGTAACACAGTCATCAACTTCAGCTACCTTTTGGGAGGTGGAAAGGGTACAAAGCAGACATTTTTGTTGATCACTCGTCTGCGCAATTTCATACTTAAAAGTGCTAGAGTTACCTGCATGATCCCAATGCTTAGCTGGCACACATCCTCCTGTGTTTTCTGCTGCTGGAAAACCTGAAGATGCAAGCATATTATTTCAGCAAAAGAGCTTCACATGGCCTTATTCTTAAGGCAGGCCTGAGTAACCCATCCCTAAAGAGATGACACAATTATAGGAATGGCTGTTGGGACACAGTGTTTTTTCATGGATCAATTTCAATTCCTCACCCCCCCTAAAAACGGGGAGAGAGAATACAAGTCCCAGTAAACAGTCTGACAAGCATGAGGAGGTAACACACTAAAAGGAAACAAGTCCTCACACCTAGTACACGTGATACGTATCATTGTTGGCTAACAGAACTACAGCAAAAGCTCCCAGGATATTCAAAGGTCTTTACACTCTAACAGGAAGGATTTGCCATGCGCTGCAGATTCTTTTGAATAATGTTCACTGAGAAACTAGAAAAGCTAGCCATAAAAATTAAAATAAAGGAGGAGAGAGAAACAATACCCATACAGAGGGGCCCAAGGGACTTTGGAAAAGTGTTAAACTTCCTTAGATCACTGAAACCTGACAGAAAACATCAGTATCACATTCAATCAGGGCCTCAAGGAACTAAGTGGATGGTAACAATTGGGACTCCTGGTTTAGAAAAAAGTTTAGAGAAGTAAAAAGGTGAATTTAAGTTCTGCAAGTAGTTTGGATGCAACACTGAGCAAAGAGCAACTCCTAGCATGCCCCCCACTTCTTTTTTCCATGTAAAAAGAGTTGCATCTACTGCTATCTGAAAATCACATTAATAGCATTTTTTCAAAAGAACAGCTTTAAAGATTTAAATATAGGCCCAATCTGCCCCATACACACACAATCGCCCCTAATAAAGGAAACACAAACAGAATTCTAAAAGCTAGCAGCAGTGAAAAGTGTGTACATGGAAAAAAATAAAGAGGAAAGTTATACCCCTGTGTCATTCTCTGAAAGTTCTTGTTCTGAAACCCAACAGCAATTTACATAAAAGGAAGGAAAATAAAAGCATGAATCAAAACTTACGCTGGCCTCTCCAGGTTTGCAGTCTAGCACAGTTTTAAGAGATTGCAAGGCACGGATAATGCACTGTTCAAACTGGGATGGCTGAAAGGCAAACGACGTGTTAGGTTAAGATAAGCGTGTTAAATGTACACTACACAAATATATAAAAACTTCCACACCGTATAGTAAGCTCTTTATTTCCAAATTATCCCCAAAAACTGGGGGGATCATGACTCATACTATGTATATATTACCATAAGACCCTTTGGTAGTGATGTCCTTTTGTACTCAAGTTATCTACAGAATTATTACCATAGATCAATGTACTTTTATTTTTTTGTAAACTGAATGAGAGACCTCTACACCAAACAGCCTCCTCTAAAAGGGTCACCAAAGATTTTTATAGCTTGCTTGTGGTAGCATATTTTGACAATTACATTATAGATGTCTGTGACACTCTCTCTCCTCTCCCCCTTGATCTACGTTGGGATAGAATTTCACTTGGGATATCTGATATTTCTGCATTTTATTTCAGCAAGAGGTTTCTAAGAAAAACGGACTGAATTTGCGTTCACATGGAGGAAAAAAACAATCCACTGGTTTGGGGGGCTTTTTTTATCTTCAGGTTTCCAAACCTGAAGTATGACTGTCTCGATGTATGTATCAATTTCATGCTGAAAGTGCAAACGAGTTCATAGCATCAGAGTCATTAGTCAGTTTTTCCTTGTCTTTCTCTCTTCCCTGCTAAGTCACATTTTTTTTTTTTTTTTTTTTTTTTTTTTTTTTAAACAAGGCTGTCTGATGGTATTAAGCAGGAAGCTGTTGTACAGGGCAACATGAAGCAAAAAAGAGGGACATCATCCTATGGGATTTGGGTCAAAGACATGGACAAAAGAAGCTTCTAGGCCATGTAAACCTGCTTTTCAGCCAGTATATAGTTTATGGCACATCACCAACTTTAGGCTTAGGAGTAACTTTTTTTTCTGTACACGCTGGGGTGGAGATGGATCATGAAAGTGATGCCTGCAGAGCAACCTGTAAATTATGAAAAAAGCCAGTAAGACGATCTGGATTTATTATTTTTGGACCCGCTTTAAAGAACAGCAGGAAAGTGCTGCTCTTCTTTTTTGTTTTCACATAATAAACCATCATACCACAGGAGAAGGAAGCTGTTCAGATATGTTAATCCTTGGATATTATCAAACTGAAGAAAGTTGGTTCTGTGTCTTACTGTAACTCTTACCTGGAATATAAATGCTAAAGGGGTTATCAACCAGTATTTCCTACAAATTTAAAATACATTTTCTACCTTAAGCCTAAAATGTCCCCAAAGAGACTGCCTGGCCCTTGTTCATACTGGTTAATTTTGCTACATTTTTTGCTATAATATTACCACAGTGAACTCTACTTTAGTAGATAAATAACCCTGCTCTGACAAAACGTGGTCAACTGCCACCATTAAAATCTGGCACATCTCAAGTACGGCCTCAAAAGGTATCTGGGGAAGTGCTATATACAAGGAATTTGTGGGTGATTTCTAAATACAAAAAAAGAGTTTGGCAGTTTTTAAACAAAGATGGGCTAGGATACAGCAAAAGCATAAAGAAACAAAACTTTTGTGGAAGATCCTTCCTCCTCTCTCCATTTTGCAGACGAACAGTGAAAAACAGAAAAGTTAAGGGACTTGCCCAAGTCAGCGGCAACTGAAACCAAGACCAGAAGCTGTAAATCTGGTTATA